>NW_022979158.1:0-86121 GCF_902652985.1 Pecten maximus
TTACAAGCAGAGCATACACATTATAACAACTACTAAGGGTGAGTGTCTACATCTACAAACAGAGCATACACATTATAACAACTACTAAGGGTGAGTGTCTACATCTACAAACAGAGCATACACATTATAACACCTACTAAGGGTGAGTGTCTACATCTACAAACAGAGCATACACATTATAACACCTACTAAGGGTGAGTGTCTACATCTACAAACAGAGCATACACATTATAACACCTACTAAGGGTGAGTGTCTACATCTACAAACAGAGCATACACATTATAACACCTACTAAGGGTGAGTGTCTACATCTACAAACAGAGCATACACATTATAACACCTACTAAGGGTGAGTGTCTACATCTACAAGCAGAGCATACACATTATAACAACTACTAAGGGTGAGTGTCTACATCTACAAGCAGAGCATACACATTATAACAACTACTAAGGGTGAGTGTCTACATCTACAAGCAGAGCATACACATTATAACAACTACTAAGGGTGAGTGTCTACATCTACAAGCAGAGCATACACATTACAACAACTACTAAGGGCGAGTGTCTACATCTACAAGCAGAGCATACACATTACAACAACTACTAAGGGCGAGTGTCTACATCTACAAGCAGAGCATACACATTACAACAACTACTAAGGGCGAGTGTCTACATCTACAAGCAGAGCATACACATTATAACAACTACTAAGGGTGAGTGTCTACATCTACAAGCAGAGCATACACATTATAACACCTACTAAGGGTGAGTGTCTACATCTACAAGCAGAGCATACACATTATAACAACTACTAAGGGTGAGTGTCTACATCTACAAGCAGAGCATACACATTATAACACCTACTAAGGGTGAGTGTCTACATCTACAAGCAGAGCATACACATTATAACAACTACTAAGGGTGAGTGTCTACATCTACAAACAGAGCATACACATTATAACAACTACTAAGGGTGAGTGTCTACGCCTACAAACAGAGCATACACATTATAACACCTACTAAGGGTGAGTGTCTACATCTACAAGCAGAGCATACACATTATAACAACTACTAAGGGTGAGTGTCTACATCTACAAACAGAGCATACACATTATAACAACTACTAAGGGTGAGTGTCTACATCTACAAGCAGAGCATACACATTACAACAACTACTAAGGGCGAGTGTCTACATCTACAAGCAGAGCATACACATTATAACAACTACTAAGGGTGAGTGTCTACATCTACAAACAGAGCATACACATTATAACACCTACTAAGGGTGAGTGTCTACATCTACAAACAGAGCATACACATTATAACAACTACTAAGGGTGAGTGTCTACATCTACAAACAGAGCATACACATTATAACAACTACTAAGGGTGAGTGTCTACATCTACAAACAGAGCATACACATTATAACAACTACTAAGGGTGAGTGTCTATATCTACAAGCAGAGCATACACATTATAACAACTACTAAGGGTGAGTGTCTACATCTACAAACAGAGCATACACATTATAACAACTACTAAGGGTGAGTGTCTATATCTACAAGCAGAGCATACACATTATAACAACTACTAAGGGTGAGTGTCTACATCTACAAACAGAGCATACACATTACAACAACTACTTAGGGTGAGTGTCTACATCTACAAGCAGAGCATACACATTATAACACCTACTAAGGGTGAGTGTCTACATCTACAAACAGAGCATACACATTATAACAACTACTTAGGGTGAGTGTCTACATCTACAAGCAGAGCATACACATTATAACAACTACTAAGGGTGAGTGTCTACATCTACAAACAGAGCATACACATTATAACAACTACTAAGGGTGAGTGTCTACATCTACAAGCAGAGCATACACATTACAACAACTACTAAGGGCGAGTGTCTACATCTAGATGATCTACAAGCAGAGCATACACATTATAACAACTACTAAGGGTGAGTGTCTACATCTACAAACAGAGCATACACATTATAACACCTACTAAGGGTGAGTGTCTACATCTACAAGCAGAGCATACACATTATAACACCTACTAAGGGTGAGTGTCTACATCTACAAACAGAGCATACACATTATAACAACTACTAAGGGTGAGTGTCTACGCCTACAAGCAGAGCATACACATTATAACAACTACTAAGGGTGAGTGTCTACGCCTACAAGCAGAGCATACACATTATAACAACTACTAAGGGTGAGTGTCTACGCCTACAAGCAGAGCATACACATTATAACAACTACTAAGGGTGAGTGTCTACATCTACAAACAGAGCATACACATTATAACAACTACTAAGGGTGAGTGTCTACATCTACAAACAGAGCATACACATTATAACAACTACTAAGGGTGAGTGTCTACATCTACAAACAGAGCATACACATTATAACACCTACTAAGGGTGAGTGTCTACATCTACAAACAGAGCATACACATTATAACAACTACTAAGGGTGAGTGTCTACGCCTACAAGCAGAGCATACACATTATAACACCTACTAAGGGTGAGTGTCTACATCTACAAACAGAGCATACACATTATAACAACTACTAAGGGTGAGTGTCTACGCCTACAAGCAGAGCATACACATTATAACAACTACTAAGGGTGAGTGTCTACATCTACAAACAGAGCATACACATTATAACAACTACTAAGGGTGAGTGTCTACATCTACAAACAGAGCATACACATTATAACAACTACTAAGGGTGAGTGTCTACATCTACAAACAGAGCATACACATTATAACAACTACTAAGGGTGAGTGTCTACATCTACAAACAGAGCATACACATTATAACACCTACTTAGGGTGAGTGTCTACATCTACAAGCAGAGCATACACATTATAACAACTACTTAGGGTGAGTGTCTACATCTACAAGCAGAGCATACACATCATAACAACTACTAAGGGTGAGTGTCTACATCTACAAGCAGAGCATACACATTACAACAACTACTAAGGGCGAGTGTCTACGCCTACAAGCAGAGCATACACATTATAACAACTACTAAGGGTGAGTGTCTACATCTACAAGCAGAGCATACACATTATAACTACTAAGGGTGAGTGTCTACATCTACAAGCAGAGCATACACATTATAACAACTACTTAGGGTGAGTGTCTACATCTACAAGCAGAGCATACACATTATAACACCTACTAAGGGTGAGTGTCTACGCCTACAAGCAGAGCATACACATTATAACACCTACTAAGGGTGAGTGTCTACGCCTACAAACAGAGCATACACATTATAACTACTAAGGGTGAGTGTCTACATCTACAAGCAGAGCATACACATTATAACACCTACTAAGGGCGAGTGTCTACATCTACAAGCAGAGCATACACATTATAACAACTACTTAGGGTGAGTGTCTACATCTACAAGCAGAGCATACACATTATAACACCTACTAAGGGTGAGTGTCTACGCCTACAAGCAGAGCATACACATTATAACAACTACTAAGGGTGAGTGTCTACATCTACAAGCAGAGCATACACATTATAACAACTACTAAGGGTGAGTGTCTACATCTACAAGCAGAGCATACACATTATAACAACTACTAAGGGTGAGTGTCTACATCTACAAACAGAGCATACACATTATAACACCTACTAAGGGTGAGTGTCTACATCTACAAACAGAGCATACACATTATAACACCTACTAAGGGCGAGTGTCTACATCTACAAGCAGAGCATACACATTATAACAACTACTTAGGGTGAGTGTCTACATCTACAAGCAGAGCATACACATTACAACAACTACTAAGGGCGAGTGTCTACATCTACAAGCAGAGCATACACATTATAACAAAATGTTTACCACTTGATTGTAAGCCAACATCAAACTGTGAAAAAAAATTCATTCCTAAAATGTTACTAAATGCATAAAATGATGACATAATTACTTAATATTTTGTTGTTTTTATTTTAGGAAAAATTCTTATTTAACATTAACAAATAATATACAAATATAAAAGAAATACATATTATCAATCCAAAATTTAAAATCAACTGTTCACATAGAACATCTAAAGATGTATTTTCATTGCTGATTAAGTGATTATAAAAAGTTAAAATTTGAACGAAAATACGGAGATGGATTTTGTTTTGTATACCTTGTGAGAGTGATCTGGAATATTTTGTAGCCAGCAATGAAGGAAGCCAGGCGAGTAAGAGACTGTTTACCCGAACCTCCAACTCCCACCAACAGGGCTGCTCCTCGAGGGGTACGGATGATTCTTGAAATCTGCACACACAAACACAGCAATTTTAACCCAGTGTTTCATGAGTAAAGAATGTTAAAATTTGTCTTCACATTCATGTTTTGAACGAGTTGATTTTAATATATTAATTTTCTATTCTCTCTATATATGGTGTGTAATAACCAACAGGACTACAATTTGCTGTACAGTACACAATGTAACAGTAATTTGCTGTGTTTGGTGATATTAAGAATTACCTTGATGAGATGGACCATGGCATCCTTGAAAAAGACGAGATCCATGTGAGCACCCCTCACCATTTCATTGTACTGTGACATGTAGCCTAGTAGCTTCTCATTCAGGAAATTATAGTCAGGAATCTGTACAACACACATCATTCTTAGTCATTGCTTCATAAAGATGTAACCCTCCTCAAACCTACAGTAAGTAGCTATAGTCAAGTTAATTTTTCTCTTCAAACAATTTACCCTAGACAGACACTCTAACCATTTGAGTACTTGGCCACTGTTGTTCAGCCCCGTCCAATTTCACTACATATTCATAATATCCAATTATTTCACACAACAACACATGGAATTTTTGTTATTTGAATGTACAGTTAAATTACAGGACTTCTATCAGATTTTTTCTCTTGTATCATATACAATATTCTAGGTATACGATTGACCTCCGATAAATCATTTCAGTGAAATCAATATTTTTTTATCTGAATCCATTCCCATCACTTTTCTGTATGTTTTCACTGTTGTAAGTTTCCAGTATATCGTACCTAACTGTAATATATATTACTCCCATATAACCACAGACTTACTGCCTCGTATATCTTGGGAGCATCAAGGACAGCATCATCTGCCTCTTCCCCTGTCGGCTCTGGGGGTTCTCTCAGAAAGTCTACAAAGTACGGTTCATTTGGACACAAAGTAGCATACTCCTCCCCCAGGTGGTTTTTCATTACATTCACCGAGGCATTTTCAAACCACAACTTATCCTCATGGTTGGTGAACCTGTAACAATGACATTTGAAATTAGGGGAACAACTTAAAGAAGCAATTTAAAATTTTGATGACCCTCCCACCTTTCAACTTTTTTGTAAACAATACCCTGGTAAAGAAGCAGTTTTAATGTAACAAGAGATCCCAGAGGGATCTTGGCGCCCACCATTGAATGATCTTTATAGGTTCTATGTCAATTTGATCTTCTCTCTACTTTTCCCTTCATTTTACTAATCTGTGCAAATTGAGACACCCCTCCAGTACTTTTCAAACAAGGGAATCCTAGCTATATATAAGAAATTTGAGATTTAACGATAATGGCTGTTTGTTGGCCAGGTTGTGTTCAGGACAGACTGGTCCAAAAATGCAATACAAGGGACCAAGGGGAACCTACTTATGAAATTTGAGAAAGAACCCTTCAGTACTTTGAGAAATAGAGATAACAAACTTCAATTGTCAAAATCCAAGATGGCTGCCTATCGGCCATGTTATTTTCAGATTGGTCTCAAAATGCAATATTCATAACTAGCCACCAAGGGAAACTTACATATGAAATTTGAGAAAGATCCCTTAAACACTTTCTCAGAAATAGTGATAACAAATGTAAATCCAAGATGGCTGCCTGTCAGCCATGTTATTTTCAGATTGGTCTCAAAATACAATATTCATAACTAGGCCCCAAGGGAAACTTACATATGAAATTTAAGAAAGATCCCTTCAGTGCTTTGTCAGAAATAGCGATAACAAACTTAAATAGTCAAAATCCAAGATGGCTGCCTATCGGCCATGTTGTTTTCCGATTGGTCTCAAAACGCAATATGCATAACTAGGCACCAAGGGAAACCTACATGTGAAATTTGAGAAAGATCCCTTCAGTGCTTTTTCAGAAATAGCGATAACAAACTTCAATTGTCAAAATCCAAGATGGCTGCCTGTCGGCCATATTGTTTTCTGATTGGTCTCAAAACGCAATATGCATAACCAGGCACCAAAGGGAACCTACATACGAAATTTGAGAAAGATCCCTTCCAGTACTTTCTGAGATATAGCGATAACAAACTTCAATTGTCAAAATCCAAGATGGCTGCCTGTCGGCCATGTTGTTATCCGAAAGGTCTCAAAACACAATATGCATAACTAGGTACCAAGGGGAACCTACATATGAAATTTGAAAGATCCCTTCAGTACTTTCTGAGAAATAGCGATAACAAGAATTGTTTACGGACGGAGGGACGGACGGACCAGGGACACAAGGCGATTTGAATAACCCACCATCTGATAATGGTGGGCTAAAATGGTACAAACACAACTAATATATATATATAAACACACAACAACAGAATCAATTTATTTGAAACTCCACCAACCCATAAAACATGATTTTAATTTGAACCCACCCCTCCAATGTAATTAAATATAGCGCCTTCCCCTTGTCCAATACATGTTTTCCTGCATCAGCCCTTATTACAGGATACATATTACATCAGCCTTTTCTCCCATATTCAAGAACTATTTGATCCACTTTGAAGGTCAATCATGAATATTGGACCCGTACTAATCATTCTGAATCATCAGACTTTGGTTACTGTAGTAGACTGATTACCTGTCTGCGATGACCCTGGTACACATCAGACTTTGGTAACTGTAGTAGACTGATTACCTGTCTGCGATGACCCTGGTACACTCGTGTTTCCACAGAGCTAGAAGAGTGGCCTGATTTTGACACTCATCCCCTTGGATGGTCAGCATGCCCTGCCAGATCCTCGACAAATCTCTCAGGTTAAAGATGTAGTGAAATTTGGCAGGGGTTGGTAACATCTTTATCTATAGTTCAGAGACGAGAGATGACAAGTTTGAAAACATAATCATTGGTTACGAAAAATTAAACTAATACCGTGTCATAATGATATCATTTTTCACATTATCAATTAACCATATAAGGTTCGATATTTTTCTGAAACCAATACCTTCCATTCATTATGGGTAAATAATCTGACTAAACAGGGTTTACCCTGGACACAAAAATCATGGGCCATTTTGACAAGATTTCAGAAATCTTATGGGCTAAAACATAAAAAAATGAAGAAATTTATGAGTTTTGGTGGGCCATTTTAGAAAATATGGGGCAAATGGCCCCCTCCAGAGTTATCCCTGCTAAATATGACCATTATATATACCTTTGTCATTTGCCACAGTATACGAGTGGCTGGTACCAGTTCTTTAGTCAGTGTACACACTTCAGTCTGAAATCTCTCTGGACAGAAATAGCCACACCCTATGATGCCTAAAACATAAAACACTAGGGTCAAACACTGATTCTGAAATTCCATCCATTCATTTTACAGTACTCATCTCTAAATTCTCTGATGTCTGCATAGGCTGGGACAACAAAAATGTCAATATTAAACAACAAATCAAATTAATTTCAGGTCAGGTAGATCTTACAAACCAAGATTTTAATATAAAGTAGACAGCCAACTGGAGTTGCAAATCGCTTTCAATAGTCATTCCAAACTTACTGAAGTGTTACAAAGCAATTAATGATTATTAACTCAGCAGAGGATGCAAGGTCTTCTCTAAACAGGCCATGACTGAAATTAAATATGGCTTGTGTAAAATCTCACCAAAGATCTTGTCTATGGAATTGTTTGAGGGGAGTGTGCAGTTGAAGATGGAGAACTGTCGTTTGAGACGCTGAGGGATGTCATTACGTCCACCACCAGGGTGGATCATGGCAGCCACAAATTGGAGGTCGACGATGGATATAAAATCGCCAGGCTTGTCCAAGCTGTACATACCATGCATCTCCATCATCTGACGTGTGATCTCATTGGTTATCTGTAGATTAACATTGAATTACATCTGTATTTATTTCTATTGATAAGCATTTTGGATTAAGGTGTGTTTATGGTTTATTTTCTTAACAGCTATGGTCATTTAAGAACGTGCAAGGTTTTTGAGGTGGAGGAAAGCTAGAGTAGCCGGAGAAAAGCAGTTTGGATTTCATTTCTATATCAAGTGTGGAATTTCAAACAGATGATTCTAATTTCTATCTGTATCTAACTTACACTTAACTTAGAAGTATTAAAATGATTTGATATAAGCTTTTAATTAAAATCATATAATTTCAATTAAGTTGAATATACTTTTTTGTTCAACTGAAAATATTCTTTAGAAAAATTGAGGGACTGTAACATGTCAAACCTGATCTCCCCATTCATTGATGATAGGCATGTTGATGTCATCCACAAACACGGTCATATGCCTGCCTCCTGGTGGGCCATAAGTACTTCCCATCCTCTTGTCTACATAGCTCTCCACTGTTCTCTAAAATCACCAAATATATTGAATCATGTAAAAGTATGTCGCACTTCACTTAGTCTACATAAAATTACACCTAATCATGATGCTGAGATAATTTTGGGCAAAATTCTGGGATTTTAACTCCACACATTTCTGCTGAAAATATTAACAATTTTCAGAAAATATTTTTCTTCAAAAGTCTGAAATTCTCCCACAGTAATCTTGACCCAGCATTATCTATGCCGTGTGTACAACAAACATCAATTCTGTACCTGGAACATCATCGGTGTGGAGGCAGAGGAAAAGTTGAAACTCTTGCCGAGGTGGAGATCAGGGTCGTACTTAGCCATGTAGCCTTTGATCATCACAGTTTTAGCTGTTCCCTGTTCTCCTATCAGTAGTACAGCCTACAACAAGCAAGGATATTCCATAAATATCTAAAAGTAAAATTTGGTAATTTCTATTTTTTCAATCGACCACAGCATAGAACAATTACATGTTTCACCCCACAAACATTTACAAGATTAAGATCTTGTGTGGCACATGATTTCGCGCATATGTAACATCCAGTCATATGTGAAATATTGACAAACACAACTGACCACATATCAATGTAAACACACGCTGCAAAGTTGTACTTTTGTTATCCTGGCATCCAGAACATGCAGAGATTGGACTTGGTAAGTAGTGATCATTTTATTCCCTTTGATACTACATTCAATTGTTCACATACCTTATAAGCTGCTCTTGAATCACATATGAATGTTTACATTGACATCAGAATAGTCATCATGAGACCACACACTACAAATAAGCACCGCCTCAAGTCTCCAATGATTTTTTTATGAAATGAAGTAACAATCCAAGTAAAGAATAGCACTGGAACAACACATAAAATTCCCATCCATTTTTGCAATCATTCCGAGTTGCAGACGTAACGGAAGAACTGAATCGTAGGTCATAGTGCAAGAAAGTTTGGAAACCTTGTCTTGTTGAAAAATATATGGAAGCCTTCTTCAGCAGAGACAATTTGAATTAAATTTATTTGTCAATGTATCTAGGTTTATATCAATAAATTACACATCAATTATACTCAATCAGGCAGTAATCTTTTAAATTAGTAACTGTGATCTCAAGATACAATTTTACCATACATTAAGCCCCGCCCCTCAGGCCCCCAGGCGGTCAGCACCACCATTTCTACAATTTTGAATCCCCACCTCATAGTGATGCTACCGGGCAAATAGGAGTAATATCATTTGCTTGGTTTCAGAGAAGAAAGGGGTAAGGGACCACAAACCAACTCGCGGAGGCCAAAGGCCCCTGCTCTGCAAAAGACTGGTAGTGGTACTCAAGGAAAAGAATGTTAGTGCCAACAGTGATGATGATGATGATGATGATGAACTCTGTTTAGTATGCAATATGTGGCAACCACATAGCCTTTAACAGCAGATAGGTATCAGATTTGTGGAATGGAGTCAGTGTAACGCATGTACTAAATGGCTACATTTGAAATTTTGCACAGCAGTTGAAAGCTTGTCAAAAAATGAGGACTTTCTTTGTCCTATGTGCACCAACAAAAGTTAATACCACACCCCTTCACACTTGTTAATACGTTTCCTGTTATCTTTTCTTTCAAAATTTGCAAACTAATTGAAATTGACTGTGATAATTGTAAACTTTTACCTCAGTTCCCATCACTGATAATTGGTTGTATTATTGCTCTTCTGGGCCATCGTAGGATGATTATATATATATACACGAAACATAATCTGTTTAAGATCATGTGCCATGTTTACATCCGGTTTAAACAGGGGTAAGCTCAATGTTTGACCTACTTTTGATGTATATCGAAACCATACAATGTTTTTGTTGAACTTAATCAAAAACAAATATTTTTTCTTTGTTCTATTAATCTAACAATACCATACTTTTATTTATACAAAGTTTTTATTTACTATCAGTGCTTGAATGTGCAATATCATGTGCCAGCATTGTCATGCAGCAAGAAAATTTGGCAGTAAAAATATGGGTGTTACATACAGTAGTTGTGGGCATAATCTTAAGCTACAGAAAAATCTTACATACCTTGTGTTGTTTAGAAATGGTGTCAATAAGGAAGTTAGAACGGACATTGTCCACATTTGGTACAAGGATGGACGAAAATTCTGGTACAGAGTCGGATGGGTAGATATATTCCTCGACTCTCTTAGACCAGTGCTCCCATTCACCTACATACAAAAACACAAGCTGATATGCATATGATCCAGTTGATCAAGGACTCATTTACAGACATAATTCTATGATTTTCTTGCAGTTAAGTGAGAACTACATTTAATTTACAAAGTAAGCTCTCATTTCTAGAATCAATCAATATTTTGAGAGCATCTCTGGAAACAAAACTAAATGGTATACAGATAAAAAGGTAAAAATTGTCAATGTGGCATCCAAATCTTTGATGCAGGACATACTCTAAAAAGATGTCCAGGACATTAGGAATGTAGCTGACTGGACTTGGCTGAGCAATGGTGGTCAGGTGGCTCAAATGGTAAGAGCATTGGTCTAGAGTTCAGAGGTCTTAGGTTAGAGCACTGATCTGGTTGTTGCATTCTTCCTTTCCTGTTACATTTGGCACTCATGTAGGGATTAGGGAATTATATTTAGTGTTACTTGTGACAGTACTGTAACCTGTAGAAACTCCAGGATGAGTTCTTCCCTCGAGAGGAAGTTTGTAACCCTGGTAAATACTAGCTGCAATATACCGTTTGACTAGAAAGAACTTCTCGCTTCAGCTTGATCAGTTGAGGGTAAGATTAGTACACCAGAGGTCCGAGTTTGATCCCTAGCTGAGGCAGTGATTTAAGTTTACTCAATCATGAACTCTGTTACAGGTGTATTGATTATTATGAAATCATATTCAATTTTGTTAATTTTTTTACGTTAATGTTTATTGTTTCAATAAGACTGACCTTTGTCATCCATGACATACTCAAAGATGGTTTCCTCCTCCTGAACAGGTGGCAGGTTCAAGGAACACTCATGGTTTGTGATGAACTCTTCCATCTTAGCCCGGCCGTCCAGTTCCAGCAAGGCACCCAAACTCCACATGAGACAGAAAATGAACAGTTTCTCCAGCTGGGAGGCAGGCAGACCACTCTTGTCATCTCGCTTGGGGATCAGACCTTCCAGTAGATCACACGCCTGCAAAAATGGGTAGACAGTAGGACTTTCACTTTAAGGAAATTCCATTATATATCAGATCACAGGATCATTGTAAAATACCAATAACATACCTGTAATTAACATACCTGTTTGATCTGATTGCACTGTAGAACATCCATCTTCTTGACCAGACTATTAGTGACATAGTTGTATAAATCATCAAAGATATTGTCAAACAGATTCATCAAGACTTCACTCTCCTGTGGCGTCCGTGTCTTCAGCCAACCCTACATATTCAGTGTTCAATTTTATTATGACATGTTAATTCAACAAAATACATTTAATAATTCAGTAAAAATTACATTAGAACAGATCAATAATTATATGCCCGTCCAATGTCAAAGTTATACACTCAACTAAATGCATAAAAGGGTTTGAGGGCACTTTTTATTTTATCTTTCCCCATTATCCATAGATTATTTTGTTATTTTTTAACATTGATATCCATGATCAAAGAGAGATGATATAACCCTTTAATTACCTGGAGAATAGGTCTCCAGTCAAGAGCAGAGGAGCTCATGTACACCATGCCGTTTCTGGAGACAGTGGCGGGAGACGCATTGTCAATGTTGTGCACCTCAAATACAATCTTACAAGCTGGGGACATTGGTATACGATCTCCGTTAGCTAGGGTCAATGTCTTGTTATCATCCAATACAGAATTCAAGTTCTCAATCCAGATGGCGTCCACAGGGCCGTCGAGAACCAGCCAAACATTCTCGCCTGAATATCATATTAGGTACAGTGTAAACGGCAAGTTCTAGATCGTTCAATGCCTTCTTCAAGATATTACATTAATTTCACAACAAAAGTCATCTGACAGTTGTATTGTTGAAAAAAACAGGACAATTTTAGAAAACGGCTGAATTTGTTTTTGTTTGAGAGTGATCTGATGTTTGTTTAATAAGTAAACTATATTTTGAACACAATTTGCCAGTAGGTGAGTTAGTTTCGTTAGACATGAGGTATACCAACCTTTCTTTGCCTTGAGTGTTCTTCTCCAGAGTGTGGAGAAGATACCATCTGTCCAATCATTGGTAGCCACGTCCAAACGTCCAAACATCTGGGGAGCTGTGATGGCCTTGGGGTTCATCCTCATCTCCCTGTGAGGCGTACCACAGTCCGCCATACTCTTCATCAGCGCGTAGATACAGCACGTCTTGCCTGCACCACTTGGTCCCAGTGTCATCATACCATGACGGACACGTTGGGTTTCAAACAACTGTCAACATAAAAGTCAAACTTTCTACAGGAAACTTTCACTGTGATCTGCATAATCCTGAGTCATGCATGTACAAGTCAAAGGAATTCTGTATTTAGAAGAAAGTTAACATACAATGATTTAAATTACTAAATTCCAAACAGATCAAAGGCCACAAATGTACCTACAAGAATATTCATAAATGCCATAACTTTTCAAATGTGTGATATCACTAGTTTGAATCCCAGGACTCAAAAGATGTATTAATTTACCGACACGGATGTATAAATTAGTGTCAGAGTTAGAAAATTTGTATCTATACTTAAGTGACAATTGCTTTATGTCATGCAAACTCAAGCACAAGTCATTAATATAGTATTACTTACTTTTGTAGTGTTTGGTTTAGTAAAACCTGTTAACAAATGAACTTTTGGAATGATATCTGCACTGAACTGATGCCAGATATCTTTTAATGATGCACTGCCACTATACAACAGTATCAGCAATCATAAGATTCTACAATAACATATTTCTACTGTGTTTACCTGGACAAGTTTCAGATTCCAGGGAGGATGGTTGATGAGACCAGCGTTATCCACCTGGTTGCCAATAGCAACCTGTAGTTCGGCGTATGTGGCACTGTCGAGGGTGATTCCCGGGAACAAGTCAGCAATCAGACTCATGAACAGCGGCTCATCTTCATCGACCTGTTAATTAACACCAGTGGGAACACATCAACACAACGCTCATCTAATTTACATCAAAGGGCCAAAGGCCCTGAGAAACGTCAGGGTCTGAGGTCATATTATAAGAAATTTAAAATTGGATTTTATAGTCAGACAGTTACATTTGTATCAGATGAAATGTCTTCATCTGGCCCTGGTATTTCTATTCTATATGTATTCAAGAAATCATGTATAACATATATATATATATATCAGCTTACAACTTTACAATAGCCGAGTATAGTTCTTTCCCCATTTCTTTAATGCATGTGAAATATTATTGATATACTCCTGAATCAGTAAAGCTGCTTGTAAACTTTGAAAAAAGAATCAACTGAGCGACAAATCGGTCTATTAACAGAACATGTTGTAACTACAACTAAAGATAAAATCCAAGATGTACACAGCCGAAGTTTTTTTTAATTTTATTTATACTATAAGTTATTAATAAGGCCTATCAAACATCTATTTTATGACCCCTTAAGTAACACATTTTAACTCTGATAGAAAATTGCGGTCGGGTTGTCAGACGAGACATATCTAGTATTCACACCGCCAGTACATCAGTCACGGATCATAATCATTAGATTCTTTTCAAACAACAAATAATAATCTTATTTAATAAAATCCTCACGAAAAACGGCAATGTAGTTTGTTACAACGTGCCCTCAATTCCTGGTCATATTTCTTGCGTATTCTAGCGACTTATAAATGAATATGAAACTGCGAACGGTCGTTGGTTTAGTTACAGTAGACATAACTGCCATTTTGGCTGACTAGTGATCATGAAGAGTCACGTGACAGCTGAAGTTATCTCGTGGAATGCTCGGGTGCATTTGACTACGTAAATAGGATTGGTTTTAAGCTATCAAATGTTCCTGCATATGAACTCAGGATGAACAGATGTGAATATTTTCTCTGTGAATGCATGTAAATTTCCACGACGATCAAACTGATTTTTTCTACTTTCGTTTTCAAGGCAGTATCGAGACAGAACTACGTAATCCTACGCAAACAAAATTGGATATACTGACGAGGAAAAAGGTTAATAATTATACTCTAAAATAGTCTAGAACACCAAACATTAACATTTCATTTTAAATAATTGCAGTAAACACGGTTTACATCACTTAAATTGTGTCAATAATTGCTATCAAAATAGGAACTATATTAGGCTGCGGATGTATATCATTTGTATGACAGAAAAGAGGAATAGTTAGCCGGAACAGATCTATCAGTAACCACATTTCCCCACCACGCCTATAACGGCAGGTGCCAAAGGCACCCTGACGTTAAAAATACATACAAGAGGCCCAATGGGCCTGTATCACTCACCTGGCTCTACCGCAACTTTTAATTTGATTGAGGTCATTTCTACACATACTATGCTATATCTTTATTCAAATATCAGTGTATGCTGGGTTTATTCATATTAATAAATGCTCTAGTCCTTCATTCCAGCATAATATTTGCCTAATCTCATATTTCAGAGACTCTTGGCTATAGCAAAATTATTGTCTACACATTTAAGCCGATTTCACCCCTGTGACCATGAATGTAGGTCAAGGTCATTTATTTGAACAAACTTCATAGCCCTTCACCCCAACATGCTACAGGCCTAATATAAAGTCCCTACACCTCTTGGTTATCGAGAAGAAGCCATTTGAAGATTATAGGCTATTCCACCCGTGTGACCTTGAATGGGGGTCAAGGTCATTTATTTGAACAAACTTGGTAGCCCTTCACTCCAGCATGCTACAGGTCCAATATCAAGTCCCTAGGCCTCTTGGTTATTGAGAAGAAGTTGTTTTAATTAAAAGTTTACGCCGGCCGGCCAGATGACGGACGCCGCACCACGGCATAAGCTCACTTGCCTTTCAGGCAGATGAGCTAATAACACACCAGATGCAGAAGAACAAGAAATGATACCATACAGCCTACTAGTGTTTACTAACACCCTGAAATACTGAACACTGTTTACAGAACTGATTTTATCTCATAAGACTTACTAATGAGCTAGAAAGTGGATTACCAGTTTGGAGAGATTCATGTCTCTCAACACTCTCATCACGATAGTGCTCTCAGTGTCATTGGGACGAGCTCTCTTATTGGCTCCGAGTGTTCTCAACACAGACAGGATGTTCCTCAAACCAAAATCATAATGCACCTGTCAAGACAGAAATGATAAAGGTTCAAAATTAAATGGAAGGGAAAATTTGCAGCATTTCAAACATCTGTGAGAAGACAGCTTATAAGATTTTTCAATAGTGTCTGATTCATTGGCATATTTGTAAATAAAATATGCTTGAATAAAACACTATGACAATATACCTATTATGTAAATAATGTGTTACATAAAATGTGTTTGTTTACTGACTACATCAATTATCTATTCAGAATTTGTTACCAAAACAGCTAGCAATTTTCATCTTTAAGTTTCCAGCTGGATATACATTCAGTGTACATGGATCAAACTGTTTTCTCAATATAAACAGTTTGTACACTTGATGTTTATGCTACTTCTCAAGAGAAGAATATATATGCCATACCTGTTTGGAAAGCTGCTCCTCACACAACTTGTACAGGGTGTAGAATTTCTGGGCCAGGATGATATTTTCCTGGAAACCACAACTGGCCAACTTGACCCTCATGATGATCTGACGGTCAGGAACCATCATAGCTACTGTCCTGAACTGGACCTTCAGATTCTCAGGCAGCTCCTGACGACCGGCATACCCAGGGTTCTGTGATAGAATGTAAATTTGTGTATGTCAGCCCTATTGTCTTCTGTCTCAATTACAGACTATCTGTACACAGATGTCTGGAACAAATTCAGTTTTAGACATTGGTTGTATACATGTAATTTCCCAATGCCTGTTTATAGCATGTAATATCATAGAAATAAGGTGTTTCTTCTCCAAACTTCAACATCTGGCAGTGGTATCTAAGCATCAGAGAAACATTGACCATTTTAATCCTTAATGTCCAACCATTACATCTGCTAAAAAGATCATCCATTAACATAGCAAATTTGGTAAGTCAGGTAATGTCACAGTGGTTCTAATAAGAAACAAAAGGATTTCTGATATTATCATGGCGAGATTTTCTCGTGAAACAAGATGGGATTCTATGGCCAGTGCAGGATTTCCTGTCTACAGCAGCAATATTTGCTTAATATTTTACAAAGCAGTGCTAAAAGCCAAATGCCCTAAACATGAAAATTGGCATTTTCTACAGAGAAAATGAGACAACAAATGGAAACAAGTGTAATTACCATGGTGATGAAGAGACCAAATTCTGGGTTCAGATCAACATTGTCTCCATCAGTGAAAATGAACTCCTTCTTTCTCTCCTTTTTGGCGACCAGAACTATGTAGATCTGCTGTGCAGCTACAGACAATACAGGCAACTCAATTCTGTTGAACTCATCAAAACATCCCCATGATCCAGACTGGGCAAGTCCTATGTAAAACAATTTCAAACTATAACTTGTAGAAATTTGAATTTAGCACCTAAGAAAATCAGTTTTGAAATGTTCCTGATTCTGGCAATATTTTCACGACAACAACATCTTCATGGTTCTTATTTATAGAATCACCTTTGTAGATTCGGCCAAGACCTCTAAAGTCCATCTGATCCGAACAGTTGAAGACGACAACGTATTTGCCAAGAGCCTTGCCCATGTCTTTAGTGGTTTCTGTTTTCCCTGTTCCAGCAGGCCCAGCAGGTGCTCCACCCATAGACATTCCCAAAGCCTGAGCCAGTGTGATGTAACACCTGTAGATATACACAATTATACAACAAACACCAGTCCTCCAGTACCAAGCCACGAGGATGGAATCAGGTTCTATGTCACAAAGCAAGATTTCAATATCAGAAATCAGGGTTGCATGTCATAATGCATGCTTTTAGAATCAGAAATCAGGTTGCATGTAAAATAACAAGATTTTAAGAGAAGAAGTAAGGTTGCATGGTACAAAAAAAGATTTCAAGATAAATAATTTGACAGGTTGCGTGTCTCAAACAGGATTTCAACATAAGAAATCATGTTGTATGTCACAACACAAGATTTTAAGATCAGAAATCAGGACCAGGTGAGCTAAAAGCTTTTTAACATTTGTGTTGAAAATCCAAACCTCAGATAATACGAATTCAGATGACAAACTTCTGAAAAGAACTTTCCTGAAGGAACAATTTATACAATTTATAAGAATACCTATCAGTGAGTGGGGTGATGACAAGTCGGTCTGTACAGCCAAGGAACTCATTCTGGTAGATAAAGTCTACATCTGTGATTTGGACTATACATTGGTCTGTGTCCTCCTTGAAGTAAAACCTGGCCTGCTTCAACCACTCAAAGTCTGTTACTGACTTAATGTGCATCCTTGTCTACAGATCAGATGGAAATCATATTTGTTTTTAATATTTTGTTTTTCTGTATATTTTTTTTCTTGTGATACATATTTAGAGAGATTCAATTAGCAATATAGAAAGTTACAGTATCTTGTGTTAATTATGTAACTTCCTTGATCTGATATGATGCTATTTATGGTCACTTTTCAAAAGATCAATCGAAAAATAAATATTCTGTTGATATTTAAAAGAAAAGCTTTGGGGCTCATTCACATGTCCTTCAACTCCTGAACAGGAAAGGAGTCATGTGACGAGTTCCCGGTGAGCTAATAAACAAAATTACAACTTCTTAAGTTTAGATCACTCCACTCACCAAGTCATCAAATATGTCACGCTGGTGAACGTGGATTGTGACAAGTGTCTCGTACTTGACTCTTTCCACCTTAGTGAGGTCATGAGTTGTCTGTTCTATCAGCT
The DNA here is from genome assembly GCF_902652985.1 of Pecten maximus. Lineage (NCBI taxonomy): Eukaryota > Metazoa > Mollusca > Bivalvia > Pectinida > Pectinidae > Pecten > Pecten maximus. The sequence continues at coordinate 18,566 of NW_022979158.1, forward strand.
TGTTGAGCATATCCAGGAAGCGTTGGTTGGTCGTTTGCATAATTTTCTTGTCACTGCGAGCATGCTGCAGCGCAATCTCGGCATCTCTAGTCCATATCATCTGGATGCCTAGTAAACCAACCTAAACCGAGCAAAGATAGAGGGTGATTCAAAACAGTATAAAGACTACTCATCAAAACTCATAGCCGATTTGTGACCGCCTCTTATCCAGCCTGCTATACATGACATTACCATATTATCCACCAATATGCCAAAGAGTCAATAATAATTTTTATACAAAGAAGGCTGGCTGTATCACATGGCAACAAAACTAAGCATTTTTACTAATTTACTAAACTGAAATTGACACAGGCAGACTAACTAAAAGGCATCAGCTTAGTGCCAAACAATATGAGTTAAGGATAACAATGAATTAATCAGACCATATATGAACATATGATCACTTAAGATATCTTTTCCATTAGTGTATCTGTAACAAACCTGAGCAGGAAAGTTGGCAAGGAATCCCAGTAGCTCGAACTCAGGTGTGTTGATGTTGCGGAATGCGTCCCTGATGACGCCGTGTAGTGATCTCTGTTGTTGATACAGTAGTTCTCCAAGCCACATCTCCACATTACCCTTGGCATTGATCTCCGTCTCCAACTGTCAACAGTTATATGCCACCATGGAGTTAACATGTACCTAATTCAGAGTAGAATTATCACCACAACCAATAATGCTTGAATTACTGTTACTGGTGTTCTGAGATAATTATATTGTCAGAAAATTGACACGGTCAGGCACTTCGTTCCCATGTAGAAAATCTGAGTGGCCTTCTGTGTCAGCTCCTTATGTTTTAGTTGATCTTGCATTCTGACAGGCATACAACTACCATTATCAAACCCATCACACTACTCCTATCACTCAGTAGCTGAAGTATTCCAGCCAACCAAACAGTCTTTTCTATTTATATATATAATGCCATTTAATTGGAAGCTCAAGTCATGAGATAATTCAATCAGTAACATTTTGATAAATGAAACAACACAGCTGACAGATAAGCAAAGTGTATGATAATTCTGTGGAGTTATAAGCCCTTTAACTGTCACCAACCATAATCTTTTCTCCTTCTCTGGAGACGACAGCCATCATTCTGTCATAATCCTTTTCGTGGAACTCGACCTCATTCACATTTTCAAATATTCCCAGCAAATGAGCCTGGATAAAAGAATAATCAAATACATTTATATGTCTTGTAATCAATGTTATTTATATGTCAATCCAAAGAATTGTATTTTGAATTAAATCATAGTAAACTAGCAATTACATGGAGAACAATATGACATATTATAAGACAAGTACAGAGTAAACAGAAGAGGTTACACTGGTGGGCATTGTTTAACATATTAAGTTTCTTCCTACCTGGATTGTGTGGGAATCACTGGCCTGTCCAAGGATTTCCAGCAAGGCTGGGTCAGAAATAAAGAAAAATCTTGGGAACACCAGTCTTTTTTTCTCCAAATACCTGCGAGAAAAACAAAATGGTTATCATTTAAAAAAAAAAAAAAAAAACACCCAAAAAACAAAAACAAATCATAATTAATATGCCTGCTTGAACTGTTGATGACATGATGGATATTTCAGACAAGACATACCCAGTATTGTAAAGAGCTTACTATATAATAGTCATCCAATATATATACTCAGTATTGATTCAATTGACAGTCAATACTTGCCTATTGAGAGATTTCTGACAGTTAACGCTAGCCCAGGGAGAGATTTCTGACAGTCAATACTTGCCTATTGAGAGATTTCTGACAGTCAATACTTGCCCAGGGAGAGATTTCGGACAGTCAATACTTGCCTGTTGAGAGATTTCTGACAGTCAATACTTGCCCAGGGAGAGATTTCTGACAGTCAATACTTGCCTGTTGAGAGATTTCTGACAGTCAATACTTGCCCAGTGAGAGATTTCTGACAGTTAACGCTTGCCCAGAGAGATTTCTGACAGTCAATACTTGCCAAGTGAGATATTTCTGACAGTCAATACTTGCTCAGTGGGAGACTTCTGACAGTGAATGCTTGCCCAGTGAGAGATTTCTGACAGTCAATACTTGCCCAGTGAGAGATTTCTGACAGTCAATACTTGCCTAGTGAGAGATTTCTGACAGTTAACACTTGCCCAGAGAGATTTCTGACAGTCAATACTTGCCAAGTGAGAGATTTCTGACAGTTAACGCTTGCCCAGAGAGATTTCTGACAGTCAATACTTGCCCAGCGAGAGATTTCTGACAGTCAACACTTGCCCAGCGAGAGATTTCTGACAGTCAATACTTGCCCAGGGAGAGATTTCTGACAGTCAATACTTGCCCAGTGAGAGATTTCTGACAGAGTTCTAACTGTTCCAGTAGATGAGGTAATAGCTGCCCCAGGGTCTCGTCCCCTACACAGCACTGCACCACATTGGTGACCTCATGGGCACGTAACATGATCTTCACCCAAGACTTATCAATGTTCTGGAATCGCTTGGCTTCCTGAAAGTATTAGGAATAATGACATCACAAAATTTGTTTCCAGTATACCTTCTTGCCAAATATTTTTCAGTTTTGTTCGTGTTCATACAAAAATCAAAGTACTGAAAGTACTGTAGGAGGCGTTAGTCAGATGTAAAAGGAGATATTTGAAATAAAGCAAGAATACAAATTAAACTGATATCAACATGACTAAACATTTCCACTTAAGTGTGTCAAACCAACCGGACATAATGGTTTTCACAGTCCTGATGAATGTAATGGTTTAGACTGTTCCGATATACATAATGGTTTTAACCATCTTAAAGTTTCAAACCTACTAGTAGTTAAACATTTCTTATTTCAATCAAACCTTTACTTAAGAAGTCAAACATTTTAAATTTTTTCAAATCGACTTCTACTTAGGTACATGTCATTAACATTCATACTTTAAACCATCTTTTATATTTAAGTAGTTCAAAATTTGCATTTATGTGTTTAAAACACACTTATATTTTATAGGCCTGGGTATTAGAAATGTCGAAACAATATGATATGCATTTCGATATGTTATAACAATACACGATATGTATTGAAAATACAGGGAGTGTCTGCTACTTTTTTGTTGAAAGTGTGCAATGTCTTTCAATATCTTGTAAACAAAATTGTTTATTCCTTTCTATTTTGATCTTAGAATAATATCAAAATTAGATTGACGGCTTTTAAAAGTTATTACACTTTTTTTTCAACAAAGACCTCATTTGTTAAGGACAATTATTTTAAAATTAGATATCAATTCCATCTATTTTAATAGATCCAATGTCAATATTAACAATAAACTGTGATTTGTGATTTGTTGCTTTTTAATTTACCACCAAGATGTAGATAATAGCCTAGTAGCTATAGGTACTGTATATAAATATACAGCGTTTTACATGCAAAATATTGAAGAAAACTTTCATATTTGATATCAATTCAATATGATTGTATAAGTCCCTTGGGGTGGGGAAAGAACCCTGGGCCTATTTTTACATCAGGATTGTGTTCATCTCCTGGTCAATTTGGCTTAATTGACATAAATAACTTCTTCTCTGAAACTAAGCAATCGATATAGCTCATACTTGACTGGTAGCATCATTTTGGGTAGGGATTCAAAATTGTAATGGTGGGGTTGACCCCTGGGGGGCAGGGTCAAAAGGGGTCAATTGGTTTCTCTGAAACTAAGTTATGGATATAACTCACATTGGTGTGGTAGCAATCCCTATGGGGTTGTACCCAAAGTCAATTTCATTTCATGGATTAATTGCACAATTTGGTATAAAACCTACAATTGCATGTTAGCATGGTTATGGGGTGGGTATTCAAAATTGTAAGAATGTTGGGGTTAACCTCCCGGGGGCTGAAGGATGGGACCAAAATAGGTCAATTTCGCTAAATTGACATTTTTAGAATAACAATAAACCAATGTACATGTACCCATATAAAATGCTTATGATATATTGACATAGAAATACCAGCTACAAATTAACTTAAGCATCATTCTTGTTTCATATCTCATAAAACCAGGTGAGCGATACATGCCCTCTGGGCCTCTTGTTTTATCTGTGAAACCATTCAGATTCCAACTCCATAATCTTGCTGGACACCCCTTTTGAGCCAACAATTGAATTGCAATTTATGGATAATTTTTAATTTTGGCAAGAAAACATTCTTTAAAGGGCATGTCTGCATCATTTTTAATAATTTGCCCTTGAAACTTCGCACACACCTTCATAAGAGCCGGTTCTTTAAAATGTGAATGAAGGTCATGGTCAGAGAGATAAACTCAATATTTGTAGCCAGTCACACATGTTACATGTATCTGTTTGCCAAATATCCAGCCTTTATGTGTATGTGCAGTTTTGGGTCATTTTTTCATTTTGGTAGGAATTTCTTTTTAAAAGTGCCATATCTGCGTCATTTTGATTATTTGACCTTGATACATTGCACACACCTTTAAAAGGGCCGATTCTTTAAAATGTGACCCAAATTAATAATTTTGAAAGAACTTTGAATTTTTTTCATCATTTGACCCCCGTGACCTTGAATGAAGGTCAAGGTCAAATATAAGTATCACATTTGTAGCCAGCCATACGTTATCGATGCGCCAAACATCAAGCCTTCATGTGTATATAGATAAAAGAGCAGAAACCTTTATTCTGCAATTTTGGATTATTATTTAATTTTGGCTGGAGAAAATAGCTTTATGATTCTTTTCCAAGTGCCATATCTTTCTGCCTTATTTTTATCTGATGACAATAAAATATGCACATTCTGTTTCAGTGGACTATGTTCTTTCATATGAAATGAAAAAAATAATCAATTTGAGATTTTTATTTTTGACATTCGAACCCATAACAAGTCGTTGGCCTTGACATTCTCTGACAATATGTCATTGAGAAAAGTTTGCCCTAACCACGTGCTAACCAATTTCCAAAGAAAATGAAACAAATTATGCTAAAATATGTGTGATGAGTTTCCTATATAAACTATAGTAAAATGTATCCTCTCCCCAGGGAGAATGCGACACATAGGGGGCCATGAAATTAACAATTTTGATAAAACAGCTTAAGAACCTTTTGTACACCATTCTGCGATATCTTGGTCTTAAGAAGAAGACCGACGCATGACGACAGATCAAATTATAATGGTGTATATTATGAGCTGAATGTCAAAGGATTGTAAACTCTGTACAAATTGTATTATATTATCAGGCAGTCAGCCTAAATGTATGTTTCATATCTACCATATTAGAAGTTTGAGGTTTTGTACGATATATATATATACTTAATTTGTACACATACATTAAATGAGTTAGCTGCTTTCATAAATTAAGATGTTTTTTCAAGAGTTTACTAGGCCGGATGAAATATGATCATGAGCAATCAGTATGGTCAATATGTGATTTGATAAAATGCCTCTCGTAGGTCAACCACTCATGATCACTCAACTTCTTTTTGTAGGAGTCAATATTATATGTGCGAGAATTAAACTCTCGCGATGTCTGTTGCACATAAGTACAAAGAAATACATTATCACTTAAGCCGAAAAAAATCACACTTAAGTAGCAATAACACATAATAGTCGAAAACCCAATATATGTTATCAGTGATAAGAAACAGTACTTATAAGCATTTTTGGCAATTTATCCTGAAACAGCTATAGCCTTCCATATTTGACATCCCACAGATTGTTGCTTGTATATATATATAGTTTTAAAGGTCAACATTGGAAACAAGAGGCCCAGGGGCCTTAACGGTCATCTGACTCTAAATGAAAACCCTTATATTATTGTAGTATGCATTCTCTGTAGCAAGTATATAGTGGTACTGTTGGCCATGGTGGCCATCTTGGATTTCTGACTGACCCAATAAATAATAACACTTGGTCTGGACCATCTAAGGATAATTTCTGGTAAGTAAGAGCTGAATCCCACCGGTGGAATTTGAGAAGAAGTTTGAAATAGGTGTTGTTCATGAAAACCATGATTGCGCAATCATGTTACAAAATGGCCGTCATTGCTGCCATGTCAAAATTTTTATGAGGCCAAAAAAAACAACAACACTTTGTTGGCCCTCCTTCCTTAACATCCTCACCAATTTCCAGCTCAATGGCACCAGTGGAACTGGAGAAGAAGTTAAAAATGTGTTTTTTAAGATTGCGGATATGGCGGCCATCTTGGATTTCAGACTAATCTAAAACCTAACAACACTTGGTTGGGATCATCTCAGGAACATTTCAGGCAAGTTTCAGCCCAACAGCACTGGTGGAACTTGAGAAGAAGTTTAAAATGTGTTTTTCAAGATGGCGGCTATGGCGGCCATCTTGGATTTCGGACCGACCCGAAAAATAACAACACTTGGTCGGGATCATCTCATGATCATTTCAGGCAAGTTTCAGCCCAACAGCACTGGTGGAACTTGAGAAGAAGTTTAAAATGTGTTTTTCAAGATGGCGGCTATGGCGGCCATCTTGGATTTCGGACCGACCCGAAAAATAACAACACTTGGTCGGGATCATCTCATGATCATTTCAGGCAAGTTTCAGCTCAATAGCACTGGTGGAACTGGAGAAGAAGTTTAAAATGTGTTTTTCAAGATGGCGGCTATGGCGGCCATCTTGGATTTTGGACCAACCCGAAAAATAACAACACTTGGTCGGGATCATATCAGAATCATTTCAGGCAAGTTTCAGCTCAATAGCACTGGTGGAACTGGAGAAGAAGTTTAAAATGTATTTTTCAAGATGGCGGCTATGGCGGCCATCTTGGATTTCAGACCGACCCGAAAAATAACAACACTTGGTCAGGATCATCTCATGATCATTTCAGGCAAGTTTCAGCTCAATAGCACTGGTGGAACTGGAGAAGAAGTTTAAAATGTGTTTTTCAAGATGGCGGCTATAGCGGCCATCTTGGATTTTGGACCAACCCGAAAAATAACAACATTTGGTCGGGATCATCTCAGGATCATTTCTGCCAAGTTTCAGCCCAACAGCACTGGTGGAACTTGAGAAGAAGTTTAAAATGTGTTTTTCAAGATGGCGGCTATGGCGGCCATCTTGGATTTTGGACCAACCCGAAAAATAACAACATTTGGTCGGGATCATCTCAGGATCATTTCTGCCAAGTTTCAGCCCAACAGCACTGGTGGAACTTGAGAAGAAGTTTAAAATGTGTTTTTCAAGATGGCGGCTATGGCGGCCATCTTGGATTTCGGACCAACCCGAAAAATAACAACACTTGGTCAGGACCATCTCAGGATCATTTCAGGCAAGTTTCAGCTTAATCCCACTGGTGGAACTTGAGAAGAAGATTGAAATGTGAAAAGTTTACGCACGACGCACGACGCACGGCGCACGGCGGACGGCGCACGGCGCACGACGACGGACGAAGCATGATGACTATAGGTCATCCTGATCCTTCGGGTCAGATGACCTAAAAACCTAAATGGTTATACATGAAACGTAAACATATATGCGTGCGTGACATTCATAATAGATAGAATTATTGACAAACAAGTTTCATTTATTTTCACACTTTCTGGAGACCAATAAGGAGATTGATGATTATTTTAAGGGATATGTTCGCGACATGAAAATCAAACATTTTTAATTAAATTTCAAAAGCAAATATAGATTTATTTTGAAAGTTATGAGGAATATTGATATTTGAGAAAGTCTTATATTATATGGATTTGATATCGATTGCCAATAGATATACATGTATTTATCATTTTACATGAAAACAAAAAGTTATATTACATGAAAACAACAAAAAGTTGTACTAATAGGTTAAAATGCAATTGGTATACATTTTGTAATACAAACATTTCACAGCTTGGTGCATACAAATGTATATATATATTACATGAAAACACTTGAAAAGGTTGAATCGTGAGCTGAATAATATATAAATAAGACAAGCTGGTTCAATAATAATTTAGCATTTTCATATATATTACGAGCGCGAGTAGCTACTGCAGTAAACCTTATCACAGAAATCCAGATTCTGTATATTGTCTCTGTCGGGGAAGGTACAGCACAAATGACCACCACGACAGATATGTGCCAGTTTTCTTAGTTTTAAAAAATAAACGATCGAATTCCATCACGCCATCACGTAGGTCTACCGATTCATGGATTTGAAACACAGGGACTTCGAGCAGTTATCGCAGTAATCCGAAGGGTTCTGGGGTTGATATCGCCTTAAAGCTGATTAAAGTTTGCATATAGTATATAGCAAGATCGTCAGAAAATTCGGACTATAATCGCAGTAGATATTGTGATTTTGTGGTCTGGCCAGGCTTGAACAACGTATCGCAAACAGTTTCGTCCTAAATAAACAAACACTTATTTCAGTGAGTCAACAAACAGATTTAAACTTTGTAAGCAACTTGCCTTTAATTCATGTTGATAGATATTAATTTCTAGCGACAAACATCATTTTGATGCTTCGTGTGAAGCCCGTGTCCACGTGCTTCCATTTTGACAAGAGTGCTCGCTCACGTAAACAGACGGAACACGTGATCGCTAAATATCGGACTAAATCTCATAAAATCTCGTGAACAAACTACCAAGTTGTAAACAAAAGAAATGTTGTTAGCCAAAACCTGGAGGGTATTATGAAAATCAGGAATTTGTTTGTGCTTGGTTGTTATGCCATCCTTATTTCTAGTAGTTAAACAAGTGTCCTCTGTAAGGTAACGTCAGAATCTCGCAGTTATCTCCCTTCAAACAGTATTTTCAATATAGATTTGCAAAAATCGATGCAAGTGTAGATATTTACAAGACATTATTCTTATTGTTTATTCAAAATAATTCCTGAAATGTTCAAAACATTATCAGCATAGTTAATACATTTATGTGCACATCTACTTTGAATGACGGACTACAATGACGTGCCTCATACTTGGAACTAATTATAAGCGAATCATTACCCCTAGTTACAGAAATTACCACCAGAGGTCTCAAATTCCGGGCTTCCGCCGAAGAGAAATTTATACTGAATATAACTTTTTTCATGTAAAAGCACTTTATTTGTAGTCTTGATAGTTTTCATAAATGTATATATTGTTCAACTACATCATATATGTACCGAAAGAAACTACAAAATGAACTGTGAAAGGAAATATAACGAAAATGAAAGTGAGAGATTGTGACGTCACAACTCGTAGGTGATTGTAATATGGCAGGCGTAAACGCCTCCATAAAAATGCTAATACAGTGATGAATATAACAGTAGTTGATAATATGGTTGTTACAAAATGCATGCAAGTACAATCTTGATTTTAAATAAACACCTGTGGAAGCTGTTTGGCAATGTCTCCGCCCACAAACACAGCCTCCAAGTAGACCCAAAGGTTCTGTACAATGAGCCAGTTTTCCAGGATGTCATTAGTATTGGACAGCTTGGCCACCCACTCCTGTATAGTCTTCTTAAAAGGGGCATTGTACCTGTACAGGGAAGTCATTACTCAAGTTACTCAATAAATCTCATGTAATACATGATAGTCTCATCATATTACAGGACTCAACCTTTCCAGCATAGCACTGACATCTAATTTTGTAATTATCACAAGAACTAGATATATCATAAACAGCAGCGAAATATTGGGACTGAAATTTTACTAAATCTTAATAAAATTCTATCAAAAACAGCAGCGAAATATTGGGACTGAAATTTTACTAAATCTTCATTTATAAATAAACTATGAAAGTAATATGTTTATTAGGTGCAACTTTGAATTCTCCATGAAAGTTACCTTCTTCTTGCGAAAAATGTGAATCCCAGTTCACTACCTGAGGGACTTAACCACACATTTCTGTTTACTAACCTGTTACTTAGGAGAGAGCTGAGAACCATGAGGCTGTCCTCCAGCATAGCAATGATCTCGGAAGTCTCACCACCTTTCAGCAGTAGTTCCCCACGAGCCTTGAAGTTAGAGAAGCTCAGTATTCGCCCGTTCCAGTCAGCAATAACAACAGCCAGTTTAGCTTCTATGTCCTTTTCTTTTACAGCAGATATACACACATCCTGTAAATATTCAGTATGTTATTTGTATGTTTATATCATACAGCAGATATACACACTTCCTGTAGTAAATATTCAGTATGTTATTTGTATGTTTATAACAAACATCAAATGTTGCATGGTCTATGTATGTCAAAAATATGAATTTGGTGAATAAACAGAAAATAAGATATTTTGTTTACTTTCAGAATATATCAAGTGACAAATTAGAGACCTAATACTTGAGTTTCACACCAACTTTCCTGTTGATATTTCTCAAAGAAAAGATGAGAAAACATTGAAAATTCAAAAATTAACAATTATGGAAGACACAGTATGTGTTTGCTGGTTGTAATGTGGAAGACTTGTGGCCAAATATTGTTTTGCTGAGAACTATGGATCAATTAAAATCTTTCCATTTTAATGACATGCATTCAATGATCAATTCAGCATCTTTCTTAAACACTGGGTAGCTATTAAATATAGAGTAAATATCTTGTATATGTAGGTTATCTGACAGTGATACATGGTATCAACCATAATGGTGGGATCCTATGAAACCATTACCTCAATATCTTCCTTGTATTTGAGAAGGGGTGCCTTCATGATGTCCCTGAGTGTGAAATTTTCTGAGTCAAAATCAAATGTGTGCCCAGTTAACTTGGCGATACGGTCCCAATGACGCTCCTTCATTGCCTTATTGGACATGAGTTCTAGCAATGGACAAGACTCACTGAAGTCATCAATCTTTTTCTTCAGCTCCAGAAATGCCTGCCATTCCTTCAGTGCTTTAGGCAGTCGACGACATCTAGTATGTAGACCCAAATGCTTATAATATAACCTTCAAACGTTCATAATCATATATGGAGAAACTTAGGATTTATACCTACTAAAAATGCTGAACACAATGAATCTCAACACAAATTTTAGTTTTCATCTCTTTCATTTCAAACAAAACCTGGACTCTAGTAATAGATGTATCTCCCTGGGCCCTGTTGTTCTAAGGATGGTTAGCTTAATCACTTGATTAGTGAAAATCTCATTTCTCCTTTACTTTAAAATCAGGATTTTAAAATTCTTGTTTAACTGTGTTTAGACTAATCACCCTATGAACAACCTGGTCCTGCTATTAGAAAGTAACCAGATTCCCTACATTTTAGTAAGCCAGACATACCAGATCGGTCCCTAGCAGAAGAAATGAAAACATATTAATGAAATCTGTTCCTTATTAGAAATCAAACAAGACTGATCTTTGTGAACAATATCATAATTACAGAATGAAATTATTTAGGCAATCTAAACCTCTTGTTGACTTATTCATCAATCTGTATAAAACAATATGTGCATCAGTCTATACCTTCAATATTACAATGTTTCCTACCTGTTCTGCAGATCGCTCAGTTCTCCATTGATCTTTTCAATGTCCACTTCTGTCCACAGAATGTCAAAGTAACCATTGATTACAGTCATCACAGTGCTGTAGAGGCCGTACAGTTTCTGGAGCAGGCCAAGCTCCTTACGGATCCTCATCAGACTGGGGTACTCTGTCACAGTCAGTCCAAACAGCTGCTCTCCAGCACTGTAGATACCATACTTGTTGTACAGCTCATCAAACTGACTCTGTAAATACAAGGTTACTTTCATATCTATATATCACACACTGTAGATACCATACATACAGCTCATCAAACTGACTCTGTAAATACAAGGTTACTTTGATATCTATATATCACACACTGTAGATACCATACATACAGCTCATCAAACTGACTCTGTAAATACAAGGTTACTTTGATATCTATATATCACACACTGTAGATACCATACATACAGCTCATCAAACTGACTCTGTAAATACAAGGTTACTTTGATATCAATATATCACACATGAGCAATAGTCAAAATATACTGTACCAGTAAAATCATAAATTATCATTCTCCCCATGAGATTGACCAAGGCAATATCCAATCCTTATGTTTCAATTAAACCTGTTTGTGAATACCTTAAGGTACTAAATGCTAGAAATTGTTAAAGTTTTTTATTACCTTACTATATTAACCCTTTCGCTGCTAAAGCGGCTGAAACCGCCCGTGTCCGTATTGGACTAAACCGCCCGAAACCGCCAGTGTTACCTGTGTGTGTTTTGCCTGCAGATTACTCACTTCCCCTTTACTTTCACTTTTAAGTCTCGCGAGATCTCGCTAGAGCACTACTTCCTGTTTATGCAGACAACATGACTGCTGGCTATACGATGCATATCAGGTTAAAATTACGACCGTAAGCAAAATTTTGACAGAAAAAACGAAAGTGTCATAAAATGGCGGATCTAATGAAGTCAATTGATAAGTTTGTTCACTTTAGTAACATATTTTTTTCACGGATTTAATGAGAAATACTTCAGAAAAACTATCAGAAACATCAAAAGGACACGGGATGATATTGATGATGAATCCAGCGTAGATTTTTTCAGATAACGATCACGAAACATCGGTAGAGGACGACGATCCATTCTGACAAAATTTTGAATTTTGAATGGGATGTTGACCTATTTGTGAATATTTTATCGGACTTCGCCGAATATACAGTGGCAATTTATCACTTGCAAATGGATGAAAAACACAGATTTCTTTTTCAAAAGTTAATTCCAGCTAAATATTTGGACATTAATGCTACTGAAACGAACAGGTAAGTTGATAGAATTGACCTGATAAAAAATGGCGGCCGTAATATATGACGAGGAATGTGCTTTCAATATCGTTGTGTGAAAACGTGATCTACCATGATTGAGCTGCATACGGGACTTGGAACAATTGGTCTTTGTGTGTAAATGATTCTCAGACTAATTTAAATCGCCAATAATTAAAAAAAAACATTAATAATATGTTTTTAAACCATATTTTGACATATTTACCTGTTGTTACCTGTGCTCGTTTGCACCTGTGATTTGGTTTATTACCAATTTTTATGGACTGTTATTTGGAAATAAAGTACTACCTGTAATAATAAGTGTAAGAGTTTTTACCTTAGAAGGACCCGAAACTTAATCAATACCAAATTCATGCTTGAAATTAAAAGCAGTTTTATTCCATAGTTTACCTGTGTGATTTACCTGTATTACCTGGGGTAAGACTTGAATCAAGTTTTGGAATTTTTGCTCTAGTTGGTTGTTGGTTGTTAATAAGTGTCAAAACTATATTTGATGCAGTAAAAACACACACAGGGACATTGTTATTCAATATTTTTATAATTTTCACCTTAATTACCATTTTTACCTGATCATATTACCTATAAATGATAACATAGGACCATAATGAATACATATTCTGAAGGGTAAAGGTACCAACCATTGCCACTCAAAATTTCATCAAAATCTATCAACAAATGACAAAGTTATCCTCAATAGAAAAAAACTTTCCAAAGAAGTCAAATTAGTCTCAATTAATTCAAATTATCCATATGCCTATATGGTAAGTAATGTGGCAACGAGAGGGTTAAGGTACTAGATTCTAGAAATTGTTAAAGTTTTTTATTACCTTACTATATTAACGTACTAGATTCTAGAAATTGTTAAAAAAATTTGATTACCTAACAATGCATAATTATCTGATATTAATGTTTGAAATAAATTTAATTCTAACTAAAGATATGTCAGGTATTTCATGTATATAATAGTACTGATATTAAAAGTTAACTATCATTTCAAGATGTTTTTACATATTAAGAATTTGTGACCTATCAGGTGTGTAATGAGACAGACCTGGAAAGCCTGCAGTCTGTCATTAGCTTCAGTTGGAGTGATGCCCTCACACATGGGACCATCCTGCAAAAATATATACATGTATATTTCATAAGTTAGGAAAACTGAAATCACTGGGAAAACAATCTAAATGCACAGAAAATTTGAGGTTGGATATCAATGATTACTGTATACTTGGAACTATTTTCAACAGTTCTTCAATTGTTGAACTATTTTCAACTGAAATCGGATAAGTTACATCAAAAACATACTACTTTACACAAAACTTTAGATGGTATGAACAAAACTGCTATTATAAAATGCACTATGATGACATCTCTAAGGAATAATACTAGATCAATACAAGTCAAGAAACTCTAATCTGATAGGCTGACCATATGAAATACCTACAGTGTCGTAGTTGAGTCCGAAATCAGAAACGTCTTTATGGAATACCTCCACCGACACCAGTAACTCACTCTTGAAGCCGGGCTGAACACTGACAAGCTCATCTTGAATTTGATTCTGAAAACATAATGATGCAATCACACAAACCAACCCTTCAACATTTCAAGGAAGTATATCATTAACACTCCTAGTCTTTGGAAGACAAAGAAAGAACAAGCATCTGCAGAGACTAAATTTTACGTTTACATTGCAGTGGCAAATATTTTTCCTAAGAAGTAACCGATCAGAAATTTTTCATGTGGCGACACTAGTACTCTCAATGTAAATGTGATCTTAAAACTTACAAATATATTTGATTCATCTGCTTGCTTACAATCTTAAATAAAAAGAATTTTCCAGACGACCCGGTGTGAAGCTGTATATATACCATAGATAACACACCATTGAAGTGTGATGACAAAACTTACTGAGCTGGCAATGAGCTTGTGGAAGGAATATCTGACAGAGTCCACTTTATCAGTCTCCTCCTTGGGAATGGTCACCTCAAAATCATGCAGCATAGCATAGGATTCCTGAAATAAAACAACTAGCAATGTTCCACAAAACACACTATACATGGTATAAATCATTCATATTAACTAGTTACATCAAGTTGAGTGACTGTGATAGCTTGCTGGCCATGTAACCTCAGGTGAAGTTCAAAGATGTGCAGTTCAACCCTCCCTATCAATGTCGGTTTGTGTTTCTAAGGAAGCTAAGAATGTGCCTTTCTTTCCTGTCATGGTTGTCATAGGGCAAGACATTTTACCTTAATTTTTCTGGATGGCATGCGATGGGCCTTCAGTATGTTATTCACTGATGTAGTCACCAACTATTATAAGGAGACCCTGTCTCAAAATGACTGGATACATCATATTAGCTGTTTGCCTTGTCGTAAAGGAAATTCTACTCAATGATATAAAATATCTATCTGAACTGAGGCTTTGCTGTGATTCTGAGCCCAATTATGTACTCAAAGTAAAAATTTCTCCCTCTCCCATATCATTTTACCTCCACAGGGCCTAATGTCATGTCTATCTGTATGGTATTTTCTCTGATGTCGGTAAGGGCAGCCATTGCCTCCCTCACATCTTCTAGGTCTCTGATTGGACGAGCCAGACGTTTGCTGTAGTCATCTATGAAGTTGATGACTTCTTCCATTTTACTTCGGTATTTTCTGTTGAGTTCTTTTCCAAACAGAAGCTTCCAGGCCTTGATTTCCACCCTCAGGGCCAGCTTCAGAGGTTCTACAGTATGGTAAAGGTACATCTCATTACATAGGCAAGAAACACACTTTAATCATTGGTTTACTGACGGAAGGAAGTTAAAGTAGCACACTTTAATCATTGGTTTACTGACAGAAGGAAGTTAAAGTATCACACTATAATCATTGGTTTACTGACAGAAGGAAGTTAAAGTAGCACACTTTAATCATTGGTTTACTGACAGAAGGAAGTTAAAGTATCACACTTTAATCATTGGTTTACTGACAGAAGGAAGTTAAAGTATCACACTATAATCATTGGTTTACTGACAGAAGGAAGTTAAAGTATCACACTTTAATCATTGGTTTACTGACGGAAGGAAGTTAAAGTATCACACTATAATCATTGGTTTACTGACAGAAGGAAGTTAAAGTATCACACTATAATCATTGGTTTACTGACAGAAGGAAGTTAAAGTAGCACACTTTAATCATTGGTTTACTGACAGAAGGAAGTTAAAGTAGCAAACTGTCATTAAAGTGCTGGATACAGAAAATCACGTTAGAATCAAAACATTCTGCCATAATTTTTAACTTGAAAGATGACTAAAATAGCTTTCAAAAGCATCAACATAATATTTCTCAAAGTCTATCATCACATTCAGAAGTGTTCAGTAATGTTATTACCTACCATGAAATCTTAAGAACAAGTCACTAGGCATCAAAGACATAATAGGTCAGGGGCCATGAGCCCTTCTCTTACAAAACCTGATTTTACCGAAACATGTTTTGAGAAATGCCTGATGACACACTACTTTTACATATTTAAGTAAACAGTACCACTGAAACAATTTTTTCCAGAGAAGCAAATCCCCTTGTGACAAGTTCCATGGACAAATTTGGCTGTGTGAAAGTTTCTTTTGTTTACCTGTAAAGAGTTCAATAGCGCCCACTTGTTCTGAAGTGTGGATGTCTTCAATGTTGTCTTCTAGTTTCTTGAACATAGCAACTTTTGCCTTGTACTCTGACAAAATGGGATCTTCTGCTACAAACTCCTGAAATATGATTGCTTCCATTGTTAAGAAACTAGAAATGCTTGAAAAGTAAGTACATGTCCAAGGCAACTTTGACGGAAATAAAGCAACATTTAAAAGATCAGTCAAGTAAACAATACATCAGGAGAAAATATAAAACCCAGCGATGTAAAACATTTAGGTCAGTGACCTATTTCTAAATATTGATGTAGTATCATATAAGTGTTTACAAACAAAACATACAGAGCATGGATGTAAATGAAGGAAATGGCTACAGAATTAGAACCAAGATAAGACAAACACCTTTTTTCACGATTCCGATTTCAGTGATCCATTAGCTAATTGTTTACTTGGAGAGCCTCGTTTTTGTTTCTGTTTGTGAACTTGTCTATGCATGCTCATACTGATAGTTGTCTGTGGCAATTAATTTTTGCACTTCAGGTCAAAGTTACATTTTCAAAAACTTATATTTTGAAGAACTTTGGGTTATCTTCAGACTTTGAGTGTTGTATGTTAAAGCTTACCTTTACCAGTTGAGAAAAATAAAAGATTCAAGTTTATTTTTATAGCATAAACTCATATAAACGACGGAATGCTCCTTTAACATATCAGGATTTCATGTTACTGTTTTAGTAATTAAAGTTATTGTGAGAGTTTTCACATACCGTATTTGACCTAATAAGGGCGCCTGCCCTAATAAGGGCGCCCCTACCTTTTTTCAAGGAAATAAATCTTTGACAGAGTGTCAAAATGGTGTTCAAAAGTAATGATTCATGTGAAATATTTTGCTACTTTATGTGTTCAATTTTCTTCAGCAAATTAAGTAACTGGAACACATGTTTTCGCCACATTTTGTGTATTCCTACAGGCTACAGATGACATGTCAGTGCAAAGAGCACCCAAAACTAAACACACATACAAATAATAACTTACCATCTTTATTTGAAGATAAAGTAAAGACTTCATTCTTGTTGATAAATAACTTTTGTTCAGAACAGAAAGCTGGTAAAAGATATTGTAAATTAATTATGAGGTCAAAGAAAACGATGTCTGATATGATCTGGGAAATCACCTGTTTCTATAAATAGAACACAAAAGAGTTCCATTTGAACATAAATGGTGGAACACACGTTCTCTGGTCTAAAGATCAGCTGGCATGGTTTACAAGTTTACAGGAGTATTCAAGTGATGTTTTTAAGCTTAATATATGATAATGAATAGATATCTTCATCTGGAATATTTTTATGACTGAATATTTTACCGTTTCCACAACCTTGGGTATTCTGCTATAAGGTATAGTCTGTTTCATAAAACTTCAGAATAACTAATCTTAATAAGGGCGCCCCCACTGTCAATTACCCGCGCCCTGCGCCCTTATTAGGTCAAATACGGTATATATTTCTCTGACATGAGTTCAGCTGTAATAGAATCTTACATCAATGTCATTGTCCACAAAAATCAACTTGATATCATTTAATTTATACACAATACTTTAAATGAAAGATACCGATAACATGCATTATCTACACGGAAACATTAAATAACTCTACACCAAAGACTCGAGAGTCAGACATGTATGTGATACTAACCGTTACAGCCTCCTCTCGATCCTTCTCCCATAGAAAGGCGTAGTCTGAGTATCTCTGTAGGGCCTCCATGATGTCTGCCTTCAGTGTACTGAGTGCGGATGACATCATCATCACATACTTTGACACATCCTTGTTGTCTGCAATACTCTTGTGGTAGTTCTTTAGTGGTATGGGAGGCAGAAGTTTTGTCATATGAGCCAATGGATCTGGACATAAACAACACAGCATACATCAAATCTAATTATATCATAAAGGTCCTGACACTTAAACAATTTTCAGAATCTTTCTGATTGCAGTTGGCAGTAAATTTTGTTAAAAAAATGCAGGTTTTGTCCTCAACTACCTTCATCTATACATTCCAACAAAATATGTTGAGAGTGAAATCTATACATCCCAACAAAATATCTTGAGTTTAAAAACTATGTATTTGGCAAATTCAAGTCAACAACCACCAGATTTCTTCACGATAACATGTAGATTTGAATCTACCGTATTTTGATATGGCCCCACGCAGACAGGTACTGTTAATACAGTACTTTTCAGCCTTATTAACCTGGGGTTAACTATCTGTAACAGTTATTTATGACATAAGAACTTTGAGCTATATCTCACCATGAGGGTGAAAAGAGTTGGTTTCTTTGTGTTCTGTTGTGAACTGTCGTGAGCGGTCCTGTCCCCATTGGTACACATCCTTACTGATGTCCACTACCATCTGTGTGGCTTTGTTGAGAGCGTGCTGTATATCCTCCAGTCCGGGCTGCATCACCTGTACACAAGTATTTTATTCTGGTTATCACAGAGCATACTATCACACCATGCAGACTCTTAGTTTTCCAATTCTAAGACTTTTCCAAGATTTTTCAAGGACAGTAACTGTGATAAACTTTTGGTGGAATTAAATTATGTAACATATAGTGATAGTAATGTAGTACATAGCGTTAAGTTTTATACAAAATCTTATTTTTCTGTGATATTTATGTAGTAAATAGCATTAAGTTTTAAATAAAATCTTATTTTTCTGTCACACTACCCAAAAACAAGGAAAATGCAGCAAACAATTTCTTTGAGTGAAAACAATATGTGCTTTAAGAAAAACAGTATTTATTTGAATATCTCCTTTAAATCAAGTTTATATCAATACCAAAGGCTTAATAAAATTCAAGGACTTTTCAAAGTATTTATGCCAAATTGAAAGACGTTCAAGACATGATGCCAAATTCCAAGAATTTTGCAGACAATGACTGAAATTCTAGGACTCTTCACATCTATATAAACAATACATCATGAGGCATACAGGAATAGCATCAATAACCTGGATATTCAGCAATAAAGAAACAATACATTTTGTAATCCATTTCATTTTTAAAGGAAAATATAGTAAAAATCTATGCATTGAAAAGTGTGGGAATTGGTAAAAAAAAAGCTTTATAGACAGTTTTCTTATGACATTACTCTTGATGGCAATAAGAGAGACTGATGACCATATTGAATGGGCTGTTATTTCAGCATTTCTTGTTGTTACTTTTTAATTTTTGGATACAAAACCGTTATCAAATGCAGTTGAATATGTCCTGCCATACATGCAACAAAGGTGAAGCAAAACAACCGTTTTTCTTACATTCCCAGATTTGTGTCTGGGCTGAAAAATTGTCAATTTCAATAGAGTGAATGGAAAGCGCCATTCTGATTGGTCAATACTAAAATCTATGTGATGATATATCAAAGCAGTTGATGTAATTTTTCATCAAATAAATTATTTCATACCTTTCACTGATAAGAAATTAATTGACATCATGTAAGATTGCTGAAAGATATTCCAACATTAGGGTATAAATGCTTTGAAGAAGTTTTAATCTCTTTTGTAGATAGAAATCCTATCTTGTTTTTTTAAAGAGAACTAATTGGAATACTAACCACATGAGGGATGGACAAAGTGATGTTTGCAGTGAAGAATGGAACTTGTCTGCTACCACTGCTCAAACCTCCAACACTTTCATCAAAATGCATCATACCATGCCTTCTGCCTCTGAAATAAACAGATGAATAAGATGGACTTAACTGCAGTATGTTAATCTATGCTGGGAAATGGAATTTTCTTTCACTTTACAATAGGAAACAGGCCAGAGGAATTGTGGGTAATGATTTAAAGCACTTTAAAAACAGGGACTTGAAACCTCTCGCTCCTAGTACCAAACATGAGGACACCCAAGTGAGTTAAACAGGTAAAGTTGAAAAAATTCAAAGAGTACCATATAATAAGCCACATTTTCCCTCATGCCCACTATACTGTACACTATACACATTATTTCTAGAGTCCATATTTTACAGGAGAATCCCCAAAATAAACTGGTAAGATGTGACTTCCCTTATCCAGCAGTCAAAACTAAGGTTGAGATCAGTTATAATTTAAATATGGCAAAAATTGTGGAATTTTCATGGGATGACAATTTAACATTCTATAAACAATAAAACATTCATTTAATGATAGGCAATACCCACAATATTGGTTAACAATGATTACCCAGAGAAGAAGCGACGTCTCATCACATCAAGAGAGTGTCGTGTGGCTTTGAGCAACGCCTCCACAAGTCTATGGTTAAAGGATTCCTTCAGCTCATCACAAGCCTCTCGAATGTTCTGCTCGTCCGACATGTCACTGACACTGTCATCCACACTCTGACCATCACAACTTTCTTCATTGGCGATAAAGATAGTCATAACATCCACTGTAACAAGCAGCGGGGTAAACTCACTGACAAAGCTTTATACTACTTATCTGAGAAAAATTTATTAAAGTTATTTGAACTTTTCAACGTTCTTGATGGTGGGGCAATAATATTTGTTGAACATATTTCATAATCCTTCATCCCGAAAACTTCATGCATAATACCATGACAGTATACCATAAATAATGAAATTGGAATTTGATAAAAATCTAGAATCATACAAAGCACCACAGGTGTAGCGTTTTCTTTGTCTTTATATTTTTCTTTATTTTTTTATAAAGATTATTTTTTTATCATTCATCTTACAGACATCGATAAAAATTTTGAAAAATACTCTTCATGATGATGGGGTAAAGTAGATATCTTACTGCCAGCTTCAGCACTTGGCTCCACATCTATAACACTCTGTCCCATCTGGGCTCTGTGTAAAAAGATCCTGATCAGTTCAGCCACTGCATCCTCAATCACGTGACTCATCTTGTTGATCTCTTGTCCCATGTCTTTGCAATAACCCTATACACACCAAAACAAAGTGTCTAATCTCTGCCATTTTCTTTCAATTTTTGTATATCAGACACATTTGCAAACAGCCTTATACAAAACCAAGCCAATTAACTGTTATCTGTAAACTATTTACTGAAGATACGAAAATTTTTCGTAAACATCTTCAGGGGAACAAATTAATTCTTCAAGATTCAACTCTTCTTAAAGACATAACCAATTTATGTAACTAATTTCACAAACCTCCATCTTTTTGAGGAACTGACTGACGGTCCATGGTGCACGCTCTGGCAGGTCGCAAAGTAATGTTTCACTGATCTCTTTAAGCATGCTGTCGATCCTTGTTACTTTGATGTCATTTACCTTGTACATAAATATATACAAACTTAAGATTGTAAATCTTCATTATCCATAAACAAATACGCAGATGATACCAAATTAAAGCTTTTAAGTTCAAAAATTTTGAAATTTTGTAACTGAATTTTGAAATTTAAGCATGAAACGAAAAATGGAACTGGTTCCATAAATCATAAGCTTATTTCCTGGAAACACTTTTGATTGTTAGCGTCATGGGTTTCTGTATTACTAGATTTATTACAAACATTCTTACCTGTTTGACAACTATTCCCAGTTCGTTCAGGGCATTTGACACAATATCGAAGTAAACTGGCAGACTGAGAGATGTCCAGGTGTGATTCACTAGCCCTGGTCGTATTGCCACATCCACCTGATAAGTGAAGTATTTAAAATAGTTATAATTCATCTTATTGCTGGGCGGCTTTTTATTCAGTGCTCAAATTCACAATAAACAAACTTCTTTTTTTTTCATTTTGATTTTGCTTTGTTTTTTAATGGCATTAAATGTAGCCATGAATACCAAACAATAACTGGTTTCATCAATGTTTATTCTTACGAATTAATGCCACACAGTAAACATTCTTATCAATCATTCACAACCTACCTTCCTCAATGAAGGCCTCAGCAGATTAAAAAATATGGGTGGAATATCTGCTCTCAGGCTATTGTTTTCATCAAGCAGCATCTAAAAACAACAAATGGATAGAATGAGTCATATGAAAACAGTTACTAGGATGAAATCAATCCTGGTATTTCCCATCTTCTTACTCTTAACATTTCAGCTACCTTCTGAAAATGCTTGCCATTTGTAAAGTCTTGGGCTTATAGAACCAATCACATTAAAACCTTATTCTACCAGTGATCAGAAAAAAACTTTGCTTTCAAAAAAGTGACCAGTGAACAGCAGTCTGCGACGTTATGCCCATGACTAGTACTTTTTGGTTCGGATTAGTGGAAAATCCTTGAATCTCAATATATTTGTTGTAATAAACAATGCATTTTGCTTGTCCGGACTAGTGCTTAAAAATGTTAATGTCACAGACTTGAACAGATGATGATGTCTTACAGTTATGATTGAAAGACCCACATCATCAAGCTCCTTTTTGTCATCAAGAGGGTGAGTTGAAACTTTTACCATTTAAAATCATTTCAATGCAAATCGTTCATAAAGGTAATGACTGAGAAAAATGTAAACTTTGCTACAAGGAATCAACACTTCAATGAAAACAAAAAATATTTCCACATGATTCTGATTTAAACTCAAGATTTCAGAAATTAAGTAAAGATAATCAGATGATGACACACAAGGTTACCTGGAGTTTGTTGTTGTGGGCCTTGAGGTTATCCCTGGAGTGGACTAGTACTGTGGCTGCCTCTGGGATCTCCAAGTCCAGCTTCATCATGTACTCCGCCTCCTTTATCACCTCAAATATGTAGGGGTCAAAGTTCACCAGCAGTAATCCTTGCTTTGTGGGATGTCTCACTAGCACAGGGGCTTGTAGGACTACAACATTATCAGGAATTATATGTTTGCCAAAGTCAGGCTATCTATGTCTATTTTTCAAAGTTATGCGAGGCTCTTAAAGCAGAGGATTTTCTTATAAATTACTTGAGTGTTAACAGCTTTTCTCACCCCTATTACTTACAATTGGTAGCCACAGCTACAGACTTTTTCCAGGCATCATGGTACAGCATCTCATACTCCAGGAGTACTCGCATCATCCTGTTGTAGTTACGAATAATTCGCTTTGCATCTTCTGTCTTCAAACAGCTTGCCCGCATCTTTCAAATTAGATTCAAGCAGTCAAACTTTTATGAAGTAATAATTAGGTGTTGTACTTAAACAAAGTAGATATCACCACATCTTCAAATTCTTCAAATTTACTGAAATAAGCAGTTCAAATAACATGTCAATTTGAAAATAAAATCTACTTGAGCCTTTTTTCTCTCTTAAATATGTGTTTTCTTCTTTAACCAACCAGAAGGTTTTTTTAAAGAAACTAAATTACTGCCAGTAAGTAGAGTACATGATCATAATGAACTAAATTGATTGTGGGGATTATGAGGTATCTTGTACATAAACTTTCTTATTTCACAAGTAGTCTAGTGGAACTTTTGACCATTAACCCTCTAACTATAGTCACACAAATTTAAAAAAAAAAAGTGGCCTTGACCTCAGATACGTTTATATTCTGATTGCATATTTGCATACCACTGTGTCATCATGTGAAATTAAGAAAACATGGTGTAATTTTAATAAATATTATAATCCTGGTTCTATTTTTAGTAACAGCGACCTCGTTAGAAACTTCTAATTATAAAACCCTTTTACACATTTGCATTTAGGGCACCCACATTTCAATGCAGGACCCTAGATATTACTAAAATTAAATTTCCAAGTAGCCAAGCATTAAAATGTAGAGATCCGATTGCCTCACAGTACTAACTGCAAAGATGTCCATGGGATCCTGTATCCGCTGTGACAGCTGTCTGGCCCAGGTGATCTTGCCCGACACTGGAGGCATGTTCCTCGGGATGGGTGGATCCTCTTTATACTTCATATACAGCTATATAACACGGAATTATATAAATGTTAAATCACAAAATGATTGTTATCACCAGAACTTGGGCAACAACATATTTAAATCAAGTCAACAGTAAGAAGCAATCCATTATTATCAATGATATAAAATCAATGTTAATGACAATATGCTAGCATCCCTATCAACCCCAATACACGATGGAGTCATTGTGACGACAAAGTGGCAACACTTGTCTTTCCCCTAGATATATAGGTGACTGGGCTTCCTGGATCATTGATGTAGGTCAAAGGTCAAAATGATCTACTTTTGAGACGACACACTGCCTCCCCTTGGTAAAAATATGCCCAAGTGTGAGGTTCCAGTGACAAGTGGCATAGGAGATACAGCCCAGATAGAAATTTTCTTTGATGTAGGTCAAAATGTAGGCCACTCTTGTAGGTCAGTGACAGAATAGTCTTACCTTGGTGAACTGATGCCTGAAATATGAAGGTCCAGTGACAAGTAGGGCAAGAGAAAAAGCTCAGATAATCTTCTTTATTTCCTTTTTTATTTTGGTCAAAATGTAAATTAGAGTGACCTACTTTTGAAACATGCTACCACCTAAACTAGGTGACCACATGACCAAAGTATTAAGATCCAGTGATTAATAGTGCAGAGATACAACCCAGAAACCACCTTTTTATGAAGGTCAAAGATCAAAATGCAAGTTAGAATTACCTTCTTTTGGTACATGGCACACTGCCTCACCTAGGTGAGCATATGCCCCAAGTATGAAGTTCTATTGATGAGTAGTGAAGGACTAGACAAGATCAAATGTGGAAGGACAGAAAAGATGGACACAGTGGAAAGCTGTAGTCCCCCACCCAAACTCCCTGTATCCCAGTGGGAAACAATTAAAGAAAGCTTATAGTTTGTATATGACCATTAAAAGGTTTCCAAGGAATGCTTTGAAACAATAAAATCAAGGAGTTTCAAATGTATATATAACCTGATCAACAAAATCAATCCAAATGATTTCATAAACCTCTCACTATGCGGGAGGTTAGCATACCTTTCTTATTTCCTCAATTTCTCCTCCATACTGCACCATAATGGTTGCATATTTTTCCTCTATTTTCAGTCTTGGTAAGTTGAGAGTCTCAAATCTACAAGAGAGAAATTAAGACATTAACTAGGCCACTTTAATACTTTTTATAAACAGGATCTATAGTCCAATTAGTAGTCAAATTAATCACCACTTATCAATACACAATGTTAAGGATTACCTTGAAAGGAGGGTGAGAGCCTGGGTGGCAGAGGTCATCTTAGAGAATGATCCTTCCATGAAAACTTGGATTCCAGACTGAAAGTATAATTACTATGTCAGCACCAAGTCAAACCAATCTATATTTTGTTTGAAACAAAACTAAATGACTAAATCATGAATTCTAGCCACCATTTTTTATTAAACAAAACACAACTATCATTGCAACCATCCCCGTGTACCCCTTTAAAAATGGAGAATATAAATTATATAATTCAAAATGTTACCATCTTGCGCAAATAGCAAGCGAAAAAAGATAATTATCTTTCTGGTTAGTAAAGTTTATAGTCTGTATTACTACTGAAGCAACTGCTACATAATATGTATGAATCATTCCAACAAAGTAAAGAGCGACAGTGCGATTTTCACCTGGGGCCGAGGATGAGAAAACCTAGTATACCTCTAGATCGCCAAGCTGTCTTTTGAAGTCATCAAAATCATTGTCAAAGTCCAGTTTTCGATGATCCAGGATGTCATATGGCTTTTTCTTCAGGCTAGAATAAATCTGAAGAAATCTGGACGAGTAAGACTCAATGCCCTCAATCTTTGACTCAGACAAAGCTGAAAATGCCTGGATGGAGTTCATCAAGGTGATAATCTAAAAAACAAGAGAATGTCACTGAAAGTCCCTTCCAGAGTAACAAAGTCAGGCTTCAAACCAAAGATATGCCAAACTTTCCAGTAGACTTACCTACTAGTCTGCATTTGTACATGATATAATATGCAAAACAATCATTTTATATTCTCCTTCAAGTAAAATCACAAGGTTATTGAAAAAAGAATTAAAACTGGAAATAACACAACCACAATATTAAATATCACATTGTAGACAATATACTGTATACAATCAGTCGAAAGTCCAACCTTGTCCAAACGTTTGCAGAAGGTCTCAAACTTCCCGAAAATGTACATCTCTGAAAACTCAAATGGTTTCTCTCCAGGTGTAGCCTCAATCTTTTTCTTGGTGCGTTGGAAGATGGCCTGGTAGTTCTTGTAGAGGGAGACACAGTTCTGTAGCTTCTCTATAAGAGGTTGTCTGGGCTGGTCCCAGATCCGAGTTACACCCTCGTCTGTGATGTAGTTCTTACAGGCGGTCACCATCTGATTAGTCACCTGTACAAAATAATCACTAAATTAACAGTATATCCTCTCAAAGGCAAGACAGGTATTGTGGCAGATGTGAATTTGAGTATGTCCTGGCCAGGCCAAGGTTGAATGAACGACAGAATGTGAGTAAATGTGAGATTGTATGAATGAGTATTAGGTTGTCTGAATGAATACAAGGTGGTGTGAATCGTAGAGTTTTCTCATCACTGATATTGTTGGTATTGAACTTTTTCATTATCTTTCTTCTGTGTTTAATAAACTAAGCCTGCCTAAATATATTTATCTTATTATTATTTTCCAACACTGACCAGAGAAACAAAACCCTGGAGGACAATGAAGAACCTGGGTTATTTTACTACATACCTACTACAGTATGATGTGAGCAGATTTGGCGGAAATTCAATGAAGGTAAATTAAATCCATAAGCCAAGGGATTGTTAAGTTTAATATGACAAAGTTTTATTCATAAGCAATAATACAGAGAGGCCATAATCCTATAACTTACCTTTATGAAGAGAGAGGTCATCCTCTCAGAGGTGTTGTAGTAGCGGGAGATACTATGGATCATACGGATAGCATTGACTAGACCAGGCAAGGAGTCAGTCATTGATACCTGTCCACAAATAAATACATCAAAAATATTGCTGAGAAACTTTATTTCTTAATCTTATGTCGATACTCATTGACAGTCCTCAATCAGTCCTCTAAAGGGTTGTTATACTTAGAGCTGTAGACAGCTAAACAATATCTTTGCAACTCACTGGGTAATGTTGCTGAAGATAACAGAACGAGGATGAATCTTCAATTGATATTTAAACAAAATGTCCTATTATGACTGCAGGACTGCCCTTCATTAAATACTACAAAAAAGTTTAGATCTGTATAAATTCAAAACATGTTTATCATTATAACAATTTATCAATTTACAAACTGATTAAATTCTATTTTGTTTCAGGATGATATGTTACTCTATTTTCATCACATTTTATTTAAGCTAAAACCTCATTTCTAACCAGAGTTTAAGGTTTGTAAACATACCGGATCACATCTGTAGAGTGGCTCACAGTACTTCTCCAGCGTGTACAGGAACTTTACATTGTCTTTGGCTTCATTAGCATTGTCAGTAATCTTCTTGTCCAACTCTTTCCATTTCTACCAAGAGAAATTGCATCAAGACATGTATGTCTTCAACAAAGGTATATAGAGAACAAAAAAACATTCTTTTCCTTGTCATTTTATGTACGCAACCTTCAAAAGAGGAGAGAGATGTGACCTTTAAAAACTGGATGGCATTTATTAAGATGTTAATTTACAACAAGTTATGTTACAATGGGAAACAAAATAGGAGGCCTTTATAGGCAGGTTTAACTGTCTGTATATTTACTAGATCGTTAATGCCTGTTAATTCTCTGACAATTTATGATAAATCAATGTATCTCCAGAGATATTGCGGGTCACAAATTCTTCCTTGGCTTGATTAAGACTAGATTTTTTTTTTCATTTAATTTTTAAGGTTATATACAGTTTTATTTGCCTAGACAGTAGACATTTATACACCATACAATGGACTGTCTGGAGATAGGCAGCTCCAGCTACAGTCCATAATACAAAAATATTCTCAGTCTGTTGTCTTTCACTCATCACTTCTGTTTTATATATATTTCACAACTCAATTTCACTTTAATCACATATATTATATCTCCTACACACTTTATATATACATGGTACATACTTGATACATGTTGAATATATAGATTAGATTAGACTAGATTTAATTAACAGCTTTTAGGCTTCCATTTTGAACTGTGAAATCAACTCGCACCACATGACCTCAGATGTG
Source organism: Pecten maximus (assembly GCF_902652985.1). Taxonomy (NCBI): domain Eukaryota; kingdom Metazoa; phylum Mollusca; class Bivalvia; order Pectinida; family Pectinidae; genus Pecten; species Pecten maximus. The sequence continues at coordinate 46,992 of NW_022979158.1, forward strand.
ATAATGCTTCCATTTTGTGAAGCACACCCAAGGAGTACCGATTGCCACAGTCCCAGTAAAGTATACCTTTAGAACCTTGGACCTTGCAATGTTGATGATGTTGATGACCATACGACATTTGTTGCTCTTGATCTGTTCCAAGAGAGCGTTAAACCTTGCCATTAGCTGTCTCCAGTGGTCAAGCTCTGCCAAGGGACCTGTGTCGTCAGCCTCCTTTCTCATCTGATCACTCTCTGCTAAAATCTGTAAAAGTGAATGCCAATAAAAAATCTATTGCAGATGTTTCTAGACATATTGTTAGTGCATGATTTATTCAATCAGACTCAAATCTAAACACAGAGACAAAGGGAAAACAACATCTGAAATTATTAAAGACATTTCTTCCTGCAGCATTTTACTGGGTTAATTTTCAGCAGTCAAATTCCTAAGTGGCATTCTTGCAACAATTTTGTTTTTCAAATAATTTTCAAAATTTTGACATACACATAGGTTAAGTTAACATGTTGAACAAGAGGCTTTTTTTTGTTTTTGTTTAACGTCCTATTAACAGCCAGGGTCATTTAAGGACGTGCCAGGTTTGGAGGTGGAGGAAAGCCGGAGTACCCGGAGAAAAACCACCGGCCTACGGTCAGTACCTGGCAACTGCCCCACGTAGGTTTCAAACTCGCAACCCAGAGGTGGAGGGCTAGTGATAATGTGTCGGGACACCTTAACCACTCGGCCACCGCGGCCCCCATACAAGAGGCACATAAACCTTAATGATTAACTGATTCAGAAGTGACTGTTGTTTTTATGACGTAACATTGATATCATCAAGTAAATATTAACCAAGATCTCTACTACATTGGCAAATAATGTTAATTTTATCAAAGTTCTTTTGCCTGTACAGAATCACGGTGGGGAATCACGTGGTCAGAAGATAGAAATTCAAAATGGCAGCCGCTAGCGCAGAAAACATAAGATGAGGTAAGATATTGAAAATACTCATTACATAGGTTTTTATTGTAGCGAGCATATGTTATACTATAATCTCGACATATCCATACCTCATGTGTGCTTGGACAGTTTGTAGTTATCCGTAACATTCTGACCAAAATTTTGAATTGAAAGGATTCCACCGACAAATTCGATTCAAAATTTTGGTCAGAATGTTACGGAAAACTACGGACTGTTCCAGCATAAATGAGGTATGGATATGTCTAAATTATAGTATAACATATGCTCGCTACAATCAAAAGCCTAGATGTAATAAGTATTTTCAGTGTCTTGCCTCATTTTATGCTTTCTACACTGGTGGCCACCATTTTGAATTCGTATATTCAGATCATGTGATTCCCTTCCGTGAGAATATGGACTTCATTATTCCCATTTTGGGCCCCACCCCAGGAGTGTCAGACCTTCAATATATACAATATTTGAGTCTTCTTCCCCAAATAATGCTTTACACCAAATTTTATCAAAATTCAATCTAAGATTCAGGACTAAAAACATTAAAAGGTATAATTCAACAAATGCTGAACATTGTGCCATGGCATGTTGATATGCTCACACACCCTTGGACCAGGTGATCATGAGCTAATGATGATGATAATAAGATACACAAAATCCCACATGCCTGTTCTATCTGTTTACACCAGGCCATAGCCAGCTCCTCCATGTCACTGACCACATCCGGGTTGGCTGCCACGTCGATACAGTGATTGATAGTGGAGATCTCCGACAGGTTAATCTTGTCACTGGTACACTTGATTAGGTGTACACCCTCCCCAGCATTGGCCTGGGCACCTGACATTTAACAAAATTACAGTAAAATCTATGCAGCCTTTTACAGATACTCCTGTTCTCTCCAATCGTATGCCCTAAGACATGCTTCCATCCATTCCAAACTTCTGTTTCTAAACCATTTCTTAATTATTGTTTAATAAAAATAAAGTTTAAATACACGGTATTTTATATACAAATTACAGATCAAAGTTCAAAGAATTTTGCCACTGTTTTCAAATGGTTACTACTTCATAGTTTTGTATCACATAGAATATAACACAAGGTTTATTAATTAATACATGAAAATTAAAGATCAATCTAATTAAAATTAGACTTGTAATTTCCGTTCCTCTACGATACACTGCAATACAAGATCTAACGACGCCCCGTAGGAGGTCATCTCAGCATGACCTTTGAGCTCAGCCAATCAGCGCATCGCCTATGAAATTTTCGGTGTGATTTCATTCTTCGGAAGTATAAATACTTACGTAACGTTCCCGAGGTATTCCGATGGTCGATAGCAACGGTAAACAACATGGCTTCACCCACTCCACCTCACCGAGAACACTTCAACAGATTTATATTTTTACAAACGGGTACTGCCTGTGAGATTGTTCATCAATCATACGAAAGAGAGTGAGAGAGACAGTGAAGACAGCAGCGTCATATAAAAAGATAGTTTGGTAGGGAATAACGTGTACGGTAACGGCTTTCGAAATCCAGTTGGCAACACAGTCCGTCCTGTCTACTAAGACAATATATAGGTCTTATCGTTTTCTGTTTTTCTTTCAATGTAACGCCCAGATAATTAGCGTAGCCATTTAAGTAGTCTTACAAAGTTGGTGAAATTTTGCGTATTTCAAATCAAGCGCTGATTTGAGTCTTCAATACTAAGGAGACGCAACCGAAGACTCGTATAAGGGTGTTTGTCATTGGTTGACTGATGACGTCATTGAACAATTAACATTGGCTTATATTTAAATCTCAAAGGTCATGCTGAGATGACCTCTTACGGGGTGTCGTTAGATCTTGTATTGCAGTGTATCGTAGAGGAACGGAAATTACAAGTCTAATTTTAATTAGATTGATTAAAGATTGATGCCAATTAGAGTACTGCATTCATAGTTACAGGAAGCAACATAGAGGAAAATGTGAACATTGTTTATCATTTAAATAAATTTACATAGTGACGAAAAATAAGATAATTTCAAACTATACATCTATATCATCTGAAATATTCTATATGACAAAATTTTATCAAAGATATATATATATTAATGGCATTCGAGTTCTAAAATGAATAAAAAAAATCATTGCACAATCTACATACTTCTAAGGTATTGTAAAAAGTTTTCAAAATTGTCGAGAAATTGTTTCTTGGACTTCCTTCCCTGAGGTGTGGTCAGTAAGTCTCCCCAGTTCTCTAGGTGCCTCATGGATGGCTGGAAGATGCTAGACATGATATTCTCAAACGCAGACAACACACCTGGTTCTTGCGACACATCTAGCACTCCAAACGTTACCTCCTGTAGGTCAAAAAATTACACATGAAGTTTTCCCCTATTTTGCAATTTCTAATTAACTGTAACAGTTGTTGTTTAAAAGATTCATACATATTTTAGCTAAAAATTCCATAATTGCTTTGTACAATAAAATTGGTGACATAAAAAAACAAGAAGGTTTTAAAGCATCTTTCCTAGTAAACTTCAACTACCCTTGATTTTGTTGTTTACTCTGTGATCTTTATAACAATTTTTAACATTGTTATTAATCTTAGGGGCATGTCTATATATGACCTTTGTGATTTTGAAGAAAATAAAAGAATTTGACTCAGAAAATGCTGAATATCAAAAGTCAAGCAGATCGATGCCCCAAATAAAAGGATCACACAGAATTGTTATGATTTGAAACACTCATCTATTCCATTTTCTTTCTCTTCATGAAATTAACATGATGTAAAGACTAAGAGTTTAGAAGCCATTAATTACCTCGCTTATATTGTTTGGGTTAAGGATCAACTCGGTCTTGGTACGCAGAAAGTACACACATTGGCCATGCAGGGCATTTCCTGTGCCACTTGTCACTAAAATCCGAGGTACCACAGTGCCTTTAGGTGTACCTTGGACAATCCTTCCACACTCTGCAATCAATACAGTATTACATCATTTTTTTTTTTTTTTTGCAATCTTTTAGAATTACTCCAAAAAATAATTGACCAAAATGTGAAAATTTAATGCTAAGAATGCACAGATGATGAATTTCTGGCAGAACCAATTCTGGACACATCATACAAGTACAGAGACTTATTCTGACAATATACATAATTATCTATATCATACTCAATTATCAATAGTTACTGTGTTCATTTGAATTGGCAAATACATGTGCTAGATGTATCCAGTCAGTGTTGCTATTTAACTAATTAAATCACACTGTAGAAAACAATACATTGTTTCCTGATTTTTTTTTTTTTTTTTATTTTTCACCATATGAAATCTCTAACATATGCAGACCTTCCAAGCCTGGTGTTGCACTGTCTTGATAGTAAAACTTCAAACTTCTGCTTCCACCCTTTTGAAGGAACAGGTCAAACACCTGCAGGTTCTAAATAATTATAAGGATATTGTAGGTATTACTAGAGTCAACATTATTATAATTACATTCATTTTTTATAACTTGTAAGGTTATTTTCCCCTAAATTTCCAGTCACAAAGAAGATCCTGAAAAGGTACCAAACCATGGTGTTGGGCTACAGATCCCATTGATTATTCTAATGGGGGATCGAAGTGAGTTACGGCCACCTGTGGTCCGCTAGACGGCGATACTGTTCCCGGTCCATCCAGCAGCTTTGTTTACATTAGCTGCAGTGATAACTGTTGTCGGTCAAACGATTTACAATATCAAAAGCTTGTATTAGAACCATGAACAAACCGAATTATGGTCAGATGAACATTACACAACTGAAAAACGAACTTAAAAAAAGAAATGCCAAACTTTCAGGACGCAAAAAAGAATTGGTAGAAAGGTACGTAAAAGATGGTCAAATTAGATCGTGCTGTGATTATTGCCGACATGCCATTTTGTTTGCCGTTTACTTTATCAACGTGACGTTCCGCCAAACTTTGAGAAATCGATGATTATTTGAGAAATCGATGATTATTTTTCAATTGGACTTCGATTCAGTACAAGTTAGTTATAAGATTATCTCATCTGTACTGCAGATTCAACGTTCATGTGACTGTCGCAACTTTCGACAAATTTTAAGTTCTCTCTTTCAGTTTCCGTTGCGCTAGTTGACAGATTTTTTTTTGTTATTTCGGCCGACCTACGAAAATGTGATCGTAAAATTACTTATTTAGAGACTGTTACATATTTTTTGTTTTTTGGGTTACTAGTTGTAATAATTAACTAATTATAAATACTAAAATAGGAAGTTTGGAATTAATTTTTGCTGGCATACATTTATAAAATTATCCCGGCCTTATTTTTATTGCCTGTCGTATTTTCTGATGCGCTATTCAAATATTATTTTAATGCAGGTTGGAATCATATGATAGAAATAGCAACTTCGGAAAGACGGAACGACTGGAACCAGATTTTTTTATGAAACTACCTTCTAATGATTTGTATGCGGACGTCAACTCAGATACAGCTTTTAATGGAACAACAATAGAGAATGTGCAAAACTTCTTTGGAAAATTTGAGAAAAAATTTGAAAATCGGTTCATCAAACTGTACGAGGAAAACTTCTTGATGTATTTTCGGGTGTCACAAGGCGATTCCTGTACATATATTAAATGTAGCTGTCGTGCTGAGATGAAAAAGAGCGTCAGCTATACAGTAGATGTGAAGATTGACAGCAGGGGGGTAATCTTAGAGACACAGTGTGAGTGCGCTGTCGGCATGGGGCCCGAAGCCCATTGTAAACATGTGGGTACAGTTATGTATGGTGCGATAATGTTTGCCAAGAATAAATTCATCAAAACCGAGGAAACATGCACCCAACAGTTACAAACATTCCATCATTGTAAAAAATTTAAAGGTAGTCCGATGAAAGCCAATGCTGTCCAGTTTCCCGGAGCTGATGAATTCACACTTGTTGATTTTGATCCGAGACCGGAAAAATATCGGCAAAGTCCTTCATATCTTGATCATTTCAGAAATACTTGGTTGAATTTTCCAGGTGCATCAGAGATGCCCATTTATCAAATCTTTACACCATCAAATATGTTAGCAGTCGCGCATGACCACGACTACCTGCAGTTGACACCAGAAGATTATTATTTAAAGTCAGAAAATATAAGTCAAATCGATGATTCTGAAATACATAGAATAGAAGTATCCACACGAGGACAGAGTGTAAAACCCACATGGAGGGAGGAGAGAACAAAACGATTAACATCTTCTATGTTTGGCAGAATATGTAAATGTACTGATAGGACCGACAAAGTGAAACTTGCAAAATCTCTGACAGTCGCTAAACAGTTTATGACAAATGCAACAGACCATGGTAACAGGTATGAATCTGTAGCAATAAACAAATTTATGGAGGAAACCAAAAAGGAAGTCAAACAAAGTGGTCTGGTAATTTGTAAGTCACACCCTTTTCTGGCCGCGTCCCCTGATGGTGTAATTGACAAAAATGAATTGGTAGAAGTGAAGTGTCCGTACGAAAAGAGAAATGAAAAAATTACTCCTGGGAATATCCCTTTTGTGAAACAGGATGACACTGGGAGGTATTTTATTAAAGAGGAGCATAACTACCATTACCAAATTCAAGGCCAACTTCTGTGTACAGGCGCTAAGACTTGTACACTAATAGTGTGCTTGGCAGATAAATCCAGCATAAATGACATTAAATTTATCAAGGTTCCAAGGGATGATAATTTTATCGGACAGATGGTAGAGGAACTGTCAGACTTCTATGAAACATTTTTCAAAAATGCTATCTTGGAGAAAAATTTCTACAGGCCATATTCAGAGTGAAAATCTATCATGATACATGTTCAGTACCATTCTGATGAAACAGAGACAGACTTTGAGTAAATGGATATGTAAACAATAATAGTTTCAAACCGGTATCATATTATTAAACGTTTATTTGATATGTCAACAATGTATGTTGTTTTTTTAAACATTTGTTTACCCATTATTTTAGATATATATTTTCGTAACTTCTTATCTTATTACCAGGTAATACATGTACAAATTATATCAATGCATTAAAATATAATAATACATGTACATGTATAATATCAAGTTTGAATTCACACAAAATTATTTAAGTGTAATATAAATCATAAATCACTACCAAAAAGTCAAGCATTTGATGACACAATGCGTGATCTGAAATTGCATAACATATAGCATATGTATACTATTTCACTAGATAGAGCAGCTTCTGTACCAGTCAGGGGTTGTGTAAGTATTCTGTAGGTTTTGCCTAATCCAATAATTCTTTCTATATGCACGCGTTTGCTAGAAATTTTTCTGTCTTGTATAACAGCTTTACCGGACATACGATTTTTCTTCTTAAAAAAAGATGGGATATTTATAGTTACATCTCTTGGTGCAAAGATATCCTGCACATTGAATCCTTTATCAGCCATTAAACTGTCACCAGGGTTACACATATTTTTTAAGTCACTTCTTTCCACAATCTGTCTATCACTAGTAGATCCACAGTATGCTGGACTAATAAAGTTAATAAGCCCTCCAGGTGTACACCCAATCATAGATTTCATGGTATTCCTGTTCTTATATGTCGAGAATGTGGCTTGTTGTGCTCTGGGAGAACTTGGTTTTTTTATTGGAAATTCTGTACCATCCAATACAGCCCGAGTAGTTGGAAATTTCTGTTTGAAGTCATTTGGAGAGAAGTAGTACACTAAAGATTGTGCAGGCCAAATAGATATCTCTTTCCATTGTTTAAACATGAATAAAATCCAAGTAAACACAATATTTCTTACACTATTTTCAGAAATACCGAAAAATCTTGAGAGCTCAAAATTTGGTGTGTATCGTCGCAGTTTCATAAGGGTCATGAAATACTGATTTGGAACTGATAGGCCCTGAACTTGAAAAAATACATAATTTAAACAGAATGCAGCAGGTCCGAGTGAATGTAATGACATCATGAACTTTGCATATGTTTCTAGTCCAGTGTAATAATGTATTGCCTCATTATCTTTTTCAAATTTCTCCACCAAAAACATTGCTTGTTTGTCAGTCTGAGTTGAAGAATCTTTTGTAGACGGAATAATGTCAATATCATTTCCTGTTAAATTATTGTTATCTTCTGTAACAATAATTTCCTCCTGACAATCCGCCGCAAAGCTCGTCTCTAGCTCCTCTTGGCAAAGTTCATCAAATTTCCTTTTCAATGATGTTCTTTTCTCTGTCCTTGTTGCCCATGAACTGTCGGCTTGAGGCTCTCCCTTTTTCCAAGAAAAAATACTGGGAACTGCAGTACTTTTAAGTCTTCCTGACAAGGGTTTTTGTCCTAAAAATAAAGCAATTTTGAAGTTTATTACAATATCAAATAATCTGGTTTCAATTAATTAATAAAATAAAAAGCAAATATTCGGTATATGTATCTAAAAATATGTAAAGGCTATAAAATCATAAAACGCTGTTCATGTGTTTATGTACAGTACGTAAGTATTATTATGCCCTTACCACTGTATAAAATTCCTTTCAGTTTGTTTATGTTTTACGGCCCATCGACAACTAGGGTCATTTAGTGCCAAACAAATCCTTTCAGATAAATGAACATTGCGTAACATGATGTCGATACGGAGTAACATAATATTACCACGCTCTATCTATACATGATAACACGTGTTTACGGCGTTGCGCCGCTTACTCAGTTACTGTTACTCGGGGCAAGTCAACATGGGGCATGCCAGACGATGACGGTCAACATTTAATATTTTCATTATGTATATATTTTACCAAGATAATTTATATATATTTGGTTTATTTAAGAGTACTAACGTCATTATTTACCTTGAATGGTCTCTGTCACATAATCATCGGGAGTGAAATGCCGTTTGCAAACAACGGCCGATTTTGATGGTTCCCACAATTTCTTTGTCGTTTCGTCCAAGCGTTTAATAGCAACGATCCATTTGTCCCTCCTGATATTTTCCGATGGAAACAGATGTCCACCTCTTTCGTGACATTCAGGCACACAGCAACAATTACTAGGCATTTTGTTTGGCTAACACAATATATTATAGAGAAGATCACTTCGTGTTTACACTGTAGTTCTTATGTTCTAAGCAGACGCGGAAGTGAGACTGATGGACCGCGATATGCAGCGCCATCTGGAAACGAACGGCAACTCACTTCGATTTCCCATTAGGGTTGCCATGGGAGCAGAATTTTGGCCCCTGACACATGAATTTTAATACTCATTTGACAATAGACATCTAGCTATATAGGGACTTATAAAGTCAGAGGATAATCTAGTCCTATTTTACTACCATAATTAGGTAGTATTCCTCACTGATGGTGTTTTCCCCATTGAACAAAAACAAATTCCCCATCAAGAAAAAATCAAATAAAACGGGAAAAGTCTCCGAAACAGGGGAAACCACCCAAATATTTATGAAATATGTAAGTATATAGCAAAGATTGCCGTAAAATGTTAAAATTTAAAGAATAATTCAAGACTAGGCGGCCATTCATTTCCCCTAAATTTCATAATGGGTAGTATTCCCCAAATCCTGGATTAACCCCTGAAAGTATATATATGTACGTCCCTGTCAATGCATGTTGTAAACAGAGAAGAGATATTAAAAACATTTTTTTTTAGCAAGTTGGTGATAGTTTATGTACTCTTTCCCTTTCATTAATCAGTATTTTTATTATGACTAGTACCAGGGTATACATTATTGAACCTGGTGTTTGGGTACTTGTAACAGCCCTTAAACATAATTTTGCTAACAAAAAAATTAAACTTACTCTCTCAGAATCCAAGACAAAATCCTCTACCACTGTGTGGTCGAGCTTCAGGTGATTGGACACTATTGTTAACACATATTTGTGGGTAGGTTGCAATCTTGACCGCCTCACTTCCCTCAGGTCTCGAGCCTTTTGCTGTGTATAATTAAAACAAACTTTGAATGAAAGTGTTCACTGAACTACTAGAACATGTGAGCTGGCAACTGATCATAATAATACTTTCTGCACAAGTAAAGTGAGATAATCATGGCTGTTCCAGGAAAATATATATAGGGGTGGGGGATTCAAATTCAAATCACATGTATGGGTTGGTGGGGTTTCAAATAAATAATTCCTCATATAGGTGGGTCCCCTAATTTCGAAGTGCCTTCCCCTGGTCCCATATATGTTTTCCAGGAACAGCCCTCAGTATCTTTATTTAATTTTCAGGTATATGATAGTAATGATCATTTAACGATGCATTGATACTATTACTGTTTATGGCTAATACAATTGATGCATCCTCTAAGTTTATCTTGATTGTATCATGGATACAGAATCTGACTCTGTACTATCGAGATATAAATTAATAATGCAAATAAGAATTGGACACAGTATAAATACCTGTCCAGGTTAATCAGAAGATACAAAACTTCTGTGTCATGTGACTGGCAATCGTACAACTTTATCAGTTAAGCATTTACAAAATAGTGGATATACATCACGAGTTCCCATGTCATATTCTAATAAGCCTCTAGTAGTGGCCTTTTATCAAAATATTGCATGAGTGTTAATGTAATGAATCAATTACAAGGACAGAAGGGACAGATTCTATCAAATTTATCGCATCAAAAAATCCTGTGAAAATTTTCTCCGAAAGAGACACGTCTTAGGACATCATACCAACGTGGACTCAGAATAGATGGAACAGTGTTTTAGGTATGCAGCAAATGTCGGCCACTCATATTAAGACTTATTAGTTAACTGTAAACATTGCAGTTCTAACCTGTAGTTTGCTTGTAATCAGTTTGGACAATTCAATTGTATTTGTGAAAAGACCTTCATGTACTGTTTGATGATGAATTACCTGTCTCTCTTTGATTGATTCTGTATTCATTAAAACACTTCCCATTGTACTTCTCCTTCTTCCCCTGGTACCCTGAGCACTCGGAGCCCCAACATTGAAGCTGGACCTCCTCTCGAACCCAGCATGTCCTGGGGAATCCAAAAATCCCGACATCTTCAAGTGTTGTGCCTAAACAAAAATTATATACTCTTAATTTTTCATAGACTTATCTGATATTAAGCAAAAATTCTATCTCTCAAAATCTTTTTTCGGGTTTTATGCAACTTGCCAACCTTCACTATTTAGCAGAGTAAAAGTCTTCGAACCCATACAAAAGACCCTCTACCACTTCTGTAACAGAAGAAAGAGAAAATGAAACAGCCAGACTAGGGTTCGAACCCGAGACCCTCAAAATTCTAGGACACTAGCAACTGAGCTACCTGGTCGCTGATGATCAACTCAGTCCAGTACTAGTTCTGCACATTCCTCCCTCCTTTTTTAAATCTTCGCCTCCGAAGACCACAAGTTCGGATATCCCCTCCCTATAAGCGTAATCCCAGTGCTTAAAACAAGGGTTGGCATGCTCGCCAATTATGTAACAGGAAAGAGAAAATGTAGCAGACAGACCGAGGTTCGAACCGTGGACTCTCCGAACTCACTCTATACCAAATGAGCTACCTGGTCGCCAGTCCAGTTCCACTAACTACAGAATGTGAGTATATTGAATAAAGGCTAGGCAACACACCAGTAGGTGAAACTTGAACCTGGACCTACAAACTCTAGACGGCCACGGATTCATTATGAACTAGGCCTAACGCAAAAAAAAAAATTGCAAACACCGTTTTTCCTCTTTATTTCATGCATTTCATGATCATCTTTGGATTTTCCTACTTTACTTTTCAATGGATTGATATCAGATTCTGAATACATGTAGAAAATCATCCTGGGCTGTTTGCCTTTGCTATCCAGGCCTGAGTTAGACTTTGGAGGAGAGGGAGGTGAGGCATAGGCCTAGTGTAAAAGTATTTAAAACCAAAGTTCCCGGTTTCGATCCCTACCGGAGGCAGTGAATCATGCACTCTGTTGCAGTATCGTTGTGAAATTAAAGATGGATATTTGGGGAGAATATGATTGCCAGCCAAACATAAACCATTTCATTACAAGATATTAGTGATTTAATACAAAATATATTTCGTCCTAGCGAATGCGACACTTTGTATTTCCCGCGGAAGAACATCTGACGTGACAGACGTCATTCATTTTCATAAATAGCATCGTTGTTTTATATAGTTATTATCAAATATGTTTACTATTAGAATCGAGAACATTTAAAATTATCTAATTGAACAATTCTTTCACACGTAACTTCTGTTAAATCAGACACATAACAAAAGTTACCTATCTCTTATTTCGAAATCCAGCGTCCATCGTCAACATCTGCAGCTGAAATATCTACTCGCATGGATGTACGATCATAAATCCCTCCAATACACTTTTTGTGAAGTTTTTATCCATAAAAAGTAAAGTAAGCTTTTACCAAAATAAGTCGTGAAGCATCGATCACTAGTTTATTTTTGTCGATAAGTTTTGTCCACAATAAGTTAGCACTATATTTTCTGATGCGATAGGATAAAGGGGTGCACATTTTGTTCGTTGGGGCTCCACACGGGGACCAATAAAAATGCTATAGGTATAAATTGGATTACCTCCCTTAGTACGATTTTTACCAACAGGGTAACAAAAACAACGTTGTTTTCTAAACGTTGTTTTTTTCAACAGACACTATATTATATAGCATTTTGTGGATTCACGAATACCTTGATCTCTTTAAATTTATTAATTTGTTTAATTGGTTAAATAATAATAAATAAACATGTATAACACCTATTTAGATCATGGACTTGGTAAAATGTGTCCATGTCCTTATCAACTTTTTATTTGTTGGTTTGTTTTTTATTGATTTGTTAATGTCATGGCCATTATTCAAAATGTAATCCTGGCCATTATATCGAAGCGTTTGCGAGGCCTTGAATTGAAGATATATATGTACATACACACACATCATACAGTATATTTTACGGATTTTTTTTATCTAATATCCAACAATTTTATCCAAAGTTTAAATAATACAATTTATACATTTTAGGCCAACATATTTTAAATAAAATGCAAAATCTAGAGAAACTTCCACGGATGCCTATCTTCTTTTTATATAGGGTTAAAAAAAACTTCATTTACATGATATGCAATTGTTTTAAAAAATATGTTTCCAAATAATCCATTTCTTTATTCATGAATAAATATTGCATATACGTATTAAAAATACATTTGTGCATTCACTATCATCACTCTTTATTCCTTATTAACGAGAGTACAAAATGTTTACAAAGAAAATAAAGTTAGTAAGGAATGTATAATTGTCTTACAACGCAGACAGTAATTCAGTCAGTGGGAAAAAAGCACAATCCAAAATAACTTCTTCGGCTGTCTGTCGTGATTTCCTCTAAAAAGGGTTAAGGAACTCCTCTTCTGGCAATCCCAAAAAAACAACAACATATGATTGAACTCCGTGATAGTCTATACTCTTTGTCACCAACGTGGGAGATATGTAGATGTGTAGTTATAGTACATGTGTAGATAAATCCTTAATAGTACCAAACACGGGTCGCTCACAAAGATCTGCCTCTGTTCAACTGGTACATACGTCAGCATTTTACATATATACAGTTATAGCAGATAAATCCTTAATAGTATCAAACATGGGTCGCTCACAAAGATCTGTCTCTGTTCAGCTGGTACATACGTCAGCATTTTACATATGTAGTGAACTAGGAAATAGACAAGTTTTATATGTTATGTGTTCAAAGTTACCTAGAGTAGTTAAAGCTATACGCTATAGTCAGCCAAATCTATGCGAGTTGCTTCCCTTAGATTAGTTGTTAATTAACCCGTTTTAGGTTTACACCCTTCATTCTATATCAAGGTAAAATATAACCAAACGATAGAACCTGAAAGGCAGTCGTTATTATGTTGCACACGGTCCGTGGGACCAGTGGTCAGTGCCTAGGGCTATATATGGAAATGACGAGATAGGGGTTTAGATACGCCCATATTTCGGGGTTAAAGGTCACGATTGGTCAATTGACCACATCGTCAATTCATACATATTAATTAACCCTTAGGGGATATAAAAAGACTTGCGCGTTTTGCATAAGGAGTTCTCCAGCAGCTTTCAGTCTAAACGGACTTAGTGCCGTTTGGATGTACATATTTAGGATATGAGGACTTAGTTTTGTTTAAATGTGTGTGAACTGTTAAGTGTGAATGCGCCGGCGATAGTGTGGAAGATGGATGAAACTTCATTGGATTGTATTGTACCTTCGGGATTTTCCTGTGGATTAATAAATATAAGTAAACTTTATATCCAGTGTTGAATTATGTTTATCACACCACAACCATCCCAAAAAGAACTTTCACGTCCCGTGTTCATGGAGAGCGGACGTTACAATTGGTGGCAGCGGTGGGATGGTTTTAAAATGTGGTTGTGATAAACTGTAACTAACACTATGGATGTTTGAATTCTACGAAAAACTGTGATGTCTTTCGTTCGACGGAGTTTGGTACGATTGGATTCATACAACTCGTCAAATCCTGTAGTGCTATCGAGAGCACGAAAACTGTGTGTTTTAAGTCCGTTACTCTTAATTTACAAAGGAACGGCATATATTCGGAAACTTTGTTCGGAAATGGATTTTAACCCTAGAAGTGCTTGCCTCGAGCTTGTGGATTTATCTCCGCTACCCACATCATATAGTTGTGTGTTTCACAAAGAAATGTTGAGTAATGGAACGTTTTGACTGTGAGTTTAGCAGTTGTGTTCTCTATTATATTGAAGTTATATTGAGAAATCTATTTACTCGGGATATGATGCAGGACATAGATCAAGGAGTTTCGGAGGATATTTACCATCGGGAAGCTGAGGATTTTTCTAGTGGTTTCCGAGTTACTATGGAAGTTAACTCATTGTGTTTTCTCGCGTTAATAGTGCCTAACGGAGAAGTATTTAGGAAATTAAAAGTGAATATTTTCGCTACTTGGAAGTTAAAATCCGACAATTTTCCGGGATTATATACAGGATATATACAGGACATGTATAGGAAATTTTATCCAATGAACCGTGAGTACATTTAAAAATCATCGAAATATTGTCGAATAACGCTTATAAAAGCTATGACGGTGTCAAAGAACGTTCGGATTGCTAAATAAAATGATTAAGCATTTTAGACACATGTTTTTGACCATTTAGGGAACTATGATCGTTCTCAGAATAAGTAGTAAAATGAGCAGGAACTTGATCAGTGCATCGTGTGTCAGTCCTAGATTCGGGAAGGCTCAACTCAGGGAATAACCAAAGTCAAGTATCGCCAATTTCTGGACCTAAAACAGTATGGTTGATGGGGTCGACCATACGGGGAAAGCGAACGGTGGTGCTAAAACAGACATTGGGAGAAAGTGGAAAAGTTTAAAATCTTCCGCGCAAAGTCGCAGACAGGAAGATGTGAAAGCTAAATTTGTGATGTTCAAAGCAAC
Organism: Pecten maximus; assembly: GCF_902652985.1. Lineage (NCBI taxonomy): Eukaryota > Metazoa > Mollusca > Bivalvia > Pectinida > Pectinidae > Pecten > Pecten maximus. Next base: position 62,359 of record NW_022979158.1, read on the forward strand.
GCGGATAGAAAGTTGATAGCAAAATAGCCGTTAACTTAATTGGAAATTAGACTCTGGGGCCAGGAGTAATTCCATGATGGAAACATCTTTTGGCGTATCATCGAATACAATGTAACACCAGAAGAACGCCCTGTGTTAGTACCGTTTCGCACGCGATTTGAAACTACTTATGTCATGGAGAAATGTGCATTATTAGAAATTGTGAAAATGTGGAATTGAAGAGACAAGTTTTAGCTCGTGGTTTTGGTAAAGAAAATGAAGAATTCCTGGAGAATATGTGTTAACATAGCAGATGATGTGTATCCTACACGTATTTGGTCGGATAGATGATATTTGGTCGCATTCAGTGGAGCTGTGGTTTAATTCGCTGGTATTTGTTAATTTGACTCTTTTCATCGATGTCAGATTGAACCAAGTCCGCGTTCGTTACGTCTCAGCTAGTGAGGATGATATTTGTACATGTAGATGATTTTGGACTTTGAATAGTGCCAATCATGTGTTCCAGGATGGAGTAGGCGCTAAGTGGAACGCTAGTGCATATAATACTATATATATATGGTGCTTCATCTGGACAATAATTGTGTACGCGAAGGATTTTAAACAGTTTTGGTATAGTTTGACCACTGTTTGGTAGCCTTGATATCGCGCGAAATTTAAGGCGAATAATGCAACTTCTTGTACACTGAAGTTTAGATCTTAGGACAGGTGGTTTCTCAGGATAGCATTGGAAATCCTTCGAAAATCGCGGCAGTTGAAGCGATGTTGCTCCAGTTTTGAATATTACCGAGTTACAGCTATAGAGCGTTAGATCTCGGACTTGCGTCAAATTATCGGAAATTCATGTTCGGTTTCGCACTAATAGCGAAATGTCTGCGTGACCTCGCCAGGAAATGGTGTTTAAGTGGTCAAATTATGGACTAAGGAATGCTCAGTGTATGTTCGCATTCAACGAACTGGAATAACGACATATCTGCTCCGATTCTCGGATATCCAAGCTTGGAAAGTGGAATTTATATTCTTTACACGGAAGCTAGTAACTTTGTCACATTTAATGATAAACTCTGGATTTACATTAAGATAAGTGAAAATTAATGTTTTTCAAAGGACATATACTGGAAACAATATTCAATTCGAACTCCGTAATAATTCGAATTAACTCGGTAAACGTGTTCACAAAGTATACGAATCATTCAGTACGGCACGGAAAACGGTAGCTATATTCATGACCAAAATGTGTTATAATATTGGAGATAAAATACGCAGATTCCAACATTAAATAATAGTGGGAACTAAGGCTAAGTTAGCCCGTGATTGGACCGGACCGTGGACAGTAGTCGCACGGCTTAGTGATGTGTTATTTAGAATTCGTTACTCCGGAAGACCAGAGCCAGTTGTAATACACAGTGGCAATTGGAAGCCTTACGGAGGTACACGTACTGGGGACAGCGCGACCGACCCCAGCACAGCAGGAGCTTCCACCCCTACCAATAAGTTACCTTAGCGTTTGGACTCGCCAGGTCCAACGACTGACCAGAAGTGGACACCCCTCGTTGTCAGGACAACGCTAACTGGGCGAGCCATCGAAACTTAGAGACCTCAGTTTTAAACTTCAAAGGACTTACGAAGATCATCGACTATTGCCCTTTATGGACGCATGCCCAATGGGGATGAAGATTGGATTGCGTAGTTATCATCGACATAACTATTGCCCTATATGGACGCAGGCCCCTGGGGGGATGAAGAATGGATTTTGTTTTGAATCGGTAAAGATTTCAACTTTGTGAAGTGACTCTCTGACTGAACTTATCTAATTCAAAAAGTGATGTTCGTTGAACTCTGGTTTTGGATCATTACCAGAGAAAGAATAAAGTTTTGTGAATCGCGAACATTCAGGACTTTTAAAGGATTATTAACTTTTTAATAGGAACGGTGCAAAATCATCAAGGGATTTAAACGTTGATACTTTGATCTGATGTTTGAACTGTGATATTAATTCAAACTTTCGACTTGGATTAGAACATTTAGTGAAATACGGAAATTGGTTACTTTTGGATTAGTAACTTTTAAATGGACTGAATTATGCAGAATTACCAAAGGACCATACGTGCGTGGATACTTTACAGTGACAGCATAATTTAATACAAGTGATGCAGAGAGTGTAGCTGAACTTTGTGATATCAAAAAGTGACTTAAAGTAATGTCCGATGGATATATTATTTAGGACAATCACACTAACTGTGATTATTAGTTATTGTTTCCGTGGATCACATTTTTTACATGTGAATTTTTGGAATTTATTTCACTGTGTCAAAGGTAATGTACGAATAGCATGTTCATTAATATTATAATTGTGAGTATTGCCTCCAATGTTAGATTTCTATCTTAGATGTAACTCAAATTAAGGGTTATGGGTGGATTTTATCTCAATATTGTAGTATATCGTATTAGTGGATACGTATACTTGGGGTTTGGACGTTACAACTAAACCTTACGTATATTTGTTATTTCATATCAGAAATATACTTGAAAAATGATATTCGATTGTGTCCGTGTAGCCAAATAGGTAGGATATCGATGTAAAATCGAGAATTCATATACAGTCTGATGACGTTTTATGTGTGCAGGGGTATAACGTGTGATAAAGATGTAGGGATGTACGAAGAGTACGAATTGTATGTTTTTGTAGACTAGGTACATTTTTGAAACGTTACGGTAAACTAGTAAAATGTATGTTAATATTTTGGTAGACATTAATTTTACGATGTTTGTTTGAACTTTGCGGATATATAGCCGTCAGGAGCTCGTAAGCGATCGATGTTAGCTATAGGCTTGTAAACATTATGTTTATTACGCAAAGAAGTTTTAGTGCCAAAACGTTTTAAAATAGTGTAGAATGTCAGGAAATAATATTTGACATTGAAGTTTAGACTCGTACATGTCGTAAGAAAAGTTTTGTTAATGCAAACGCAAAATGGTATTTTAATATGTTTTATGTTTTCACGTTAGAATAGATAGATTGCTTTTGTTACGAAAACTATTAACTATGTATGACGTTTGTGGGGACACAAACTCTTCGAAAGAAGGGGGTTGTGTAGTGAACTAGGAAATAGACAAGTTTTATATGTTATGTGTTCAAAGTTACCTAGAGTAGTTAAAGCTATACACTATATTATATAGCATTTTGTGGATTCACGAATACCTTGATCTCTTTAAATTTATTAATTTGTTTAATTGGTTAAATAATAATAAATAAACATGTATAACACCTATTTAGATCATGGACTTGGTAAAATGTGTCCATGTCCTTATCAACTTTTTATTTGTTGGTTTGTTTTTTATTGATTTGTTAATGTCATGGCCATTATTCAAAATGTAATCCTGGCCATTATATCGAAGCGTTTGCGAGGCCTTGAATTGAAGATATATATGTACATACACACACATCATACAGTATATTTTACGGATTTTTTTTATCTAATATCCAACAATTTTATCCAAAGTTTAAATAATACAATTTATACATTTTAGGCCAACATATTTTAAATAAAATGCAAAATCTAGAGAAACTTCCACGGATGCCTATCTTCTTTTTATATAGGGTTAAAAAAAACTTCATTTACATGATATGCAATTGTTTTAAAAAATATGTTTCCAAATAATCCATTTCTTTATTCATGAATAAATATTGCATATACCAGAGACATATATCTGTATATATGTCTCTGCATATACGTATTAAAAATACATTTGTGCATTCACTATCATCACTCTTTATTCCTTATTAACGAGAGTACAAAATGTTTACAAAGAAAATAAAGTTAGTAAGGAATGTATAATTGTCTTACAACGCAGACAGTAATTCAGTCAGTGGGAAAAAAGCACAATCCAAAATAACTTCTTCGGCTGTCTGTCGTGATTTCCTCTAAAAAGGGTTAAGGAACTCCTCTTCTGGCAATCCCAAAAAAACAACAACATATGATTGAACTCCGTGATAGTCTATACTCTTTGTCACCAACGTGGGAGATATGTAGATGTGTAGTTATAGTACATGTGTAGATAAATCCTTAATAGTACCAAACACGGGTCGCTCACAAAGATCTGCCTCTGTTCAACTGGTACATACGTCAGCATTTTACATATATACAGTTATAGCAGATAAATCCTTAATAGTATCAAACATGGGTCGCTCACAAAGATCTGTCTCTGTTCAGCTGGTACATACGTCAGCATTTTACATATGTAGTGAACTAGGAAATAGACAAGTTTTATATGTTATGTGTTCAAAGTTACCTAGAGTAGTTAAAGCTATACGCTATAGTCAGCCAAATCTATGCGAGTTGCTTCCCTTAGATTAGTTGTTAATTAACCCGTTTTAGGTTTACACCCTTCATTCTATATCAAGGTAAAATATAACCAAACGATAGAACCTGAAAGGCAGTCGTTATTATGTTGCACACGGTCCGTGGGACCAGTGGTCAGTGCCTAGGGCTATATATGGAAATGACGAGATAGGGGTTTAGATACGCCCATATTTCGGGGTTAAAGGTCACGATTGGTCAATTGACCACATCGTCAATTCATACATATTAATTAACCCTTAGGGGATATAAAAAGACTTGCGCGTTTTGCATAAGGAGTTCTCCAGCAGCTTTCAGTCTAAACGGACTTAGTGCCGTTTGGATGTACATATTTAGGATATGAGGACTTAGTTTTGTTTAAATGTGTGTGAACTGTTAAGTGTGAATGCGCCGGCGATAGTGTGGAAGATGGATGAAACTTCATTGGATTGTATTGTACCTTCGGGATTTTCCTGTGGATTAATAAATATAAGTAAACTTTATATCCAGTGTTGAATTATGTTTATCACACCACAACCATCCCAAAAAGAACTTTCACGTCCCGTGTTCATGGAGAGCGGACGTTACAATTGGTGGCAGCGGTGGGATGGTTTTAAAATGTGGTTGTGATAAACTGTAACTAACACTATGGATGTTTGAATTCTACGAAAAACTGTGATGTCTTTCGTTCGACGGAGTTTGGTACGATTGGATTCATACAACTCGTCAAATCCTGTAGTGCTATCGAGAGCACGAAAACTGTGTGTTTTAAGTCCGTTACTCTTAATTTACAAAGGAACGGCATATATTCGGAAACTTTGTTCGGAAATGGATTTTAACCCTAGAAGTGCTTGCCTCGAGCTTGTGGATTTATCTCCGCTACCCACATCATATAGTTGTGTGTTTCACAAAGAAATGTTGAGTAATGGAACGTTTTGACTGTGAGTTTAGCAGTTGTGTTCTCTATTATATTGAAGTTATATTGAGAAATCTATTTACTCGGGATATGATGCAGGACATAGATCAAGGAGTTTCGGAGGATATTTACCATCGGGAAGCTGAGGATTTTTCTAGTGGTTTCCGAGTTACTATGGAAGTTAACTCATTGTGTTTTCTCGCGTTAATAGTGCCTAACGGAGAAGTATTTAGGAAATTAAAAGTGAATATTTTCGCTACTTGGAAGTTAAAATCCGACAATTTTCCGGGATTATATACAGGATATATACAGGACATGTATAGGCAATTTTATCCAATGAACCGTGAGTACATTTAAAAATCATCGAAATATTGTCGAATAACGCTTATAAAAGCTATGACGGTGTCAAAGAACGTTCGGATTGCTAAATAAAATGATTAAGCATTTTAGACACATGTTTTTGACCATTTAGGGAACTATGATCGTTCTCAGAATAAGTAGTAAAATGAGCAGGAACTTGATCAGTGCATCGTGTGTCAGTCCTAGATTCGGGAAGGCTCAACTCAGGGAATAACCAAAGTCAAGTATCGCCAATTTCTGGACCTAAAACAGTATGGTTGATGGGGTCGACCATACGGGGAAAGCGAACGGTGGTGCTAAAACAGACATTGGGAGAAAGTGGAAAAGTTTAAAATCTTCCGCGCAAAGTCGCAGACAGGAAGATGTGAAAGCTAAATTCGTGATGTTCAAAGCAACGCGGATAGAAAGTTGATAGCAAAATAGCCGTTAACTTAATTGGAAATTAGACTCTGGGGCCAGGAGTAATTCCATGATGGAAACATCTTTTGGCGTATCATCGAATACAATGTAACACCAGAAGAACGCCCTGTGTTAGTACCGTTTCGCACGCGATTTGAAACTACTTATGTCATGGAGAAATGTGCATTATTAGAAATTGTGAAAATGTGGAATTGAAGAGACAAGTTTTAGCTCGTGGTTTTGGTAAAGAAAATGAAGAATTCCTGGAGAATATGTGTTAACATAGCAGATGATGTGTATCCTACACGTATTTGGTCGGATAGATGATATTTGGTCGCATTCAGTGGAGCTGTGGTTTAATTCGCTGGTATTTGTTAATTTGACTCTTTTCATCGATGTCAGATTGAACCAAGTCCGCGTTCGTTACGTCTCAGCTAGTGAGGATGATATTTGTACATGTAGATGATTTTGGACTTTGAATAGTGCCAATCATGTGTTCCAGGATGGAGTAGGCGCTAAGTGGAACGCTAGTGCATATAATACTATATATATATGGTGCTTCATCTGGACAATAATTGTGTACGCGAAGGATTTTAAACAGCTTTGGTATAGTTTGACCACTGTTTGGTAGCCTTGATATCGCGCGAAATTTAAGGCGAATAATGCAACTTCTTGTACACTGAAGTTTAGATCCTAGGACAGGTGGTTTCTCAGGATAGCATTGGAAATCCTTCGAAAATCGCGGCAGTTGAAGCGATGTTGCTCCAGTTTTGAATATTACCGAGTTACAGCTATAGAGCGTTAGATCTCGGACTTGCGTCAAATTATCGGAAATTCATGTTCGGTTTCGCACTAATAGCGAAATGTCTGCGTGACCTCGCCAGGAAAAGGTGTTTAAGTGGTCAAATTATGGACTAAGGAATGCTCAGTGTATGTTCGCATTCAACGAACTGGAATAACGACATATCTGCTCCGATTCTCGGATATCCAAGCTTGGAAAGTGGAATTTATATTCTTTACACGGAAGCTAGTAACTTTGTCACATTTAATGATAAACTCTGGATTTACATTAAGATAAGTGAAAATTAATGTTTTTCAAAGGACATATACTGGAAACAATATTCAATTCGAACTCCGTAATAATTCGAATTAACTCGGTAAACGTGTTCACAAAGTATACGAATCATTCAGTACGGCACGGAAAACGGTAGCTATATTCATGACCAAAATGTGTTATAATATTGGAGATAAAATACGCAGATTCCAACATTAAATAATAGTGGGAACTAAGGCTAAGTTAGCCCGTCATTGGACCGGACCGTGGACAGTAGTCGCACGGCTTAGTGATGTGTTATTTAGAATTCGTTACTCCGGAAGATCAGAGCCAGTTGTAATACACAGTGGCAATTGGAAGCCTTACGGAGGTACACGTACTGGGGACAGCGCGACCGACCCCAGCACAGCAGGAGCTTCCACCCCTACCAATAAGTTACCTTAGCGTTTGGACTCGCCAGGTCCAACGACTGACCAGAAGTGGACACCCCTCGTTGTCAGGACAACGCTAACTGGGCGAGCCATCGAAACTTAGAGACCTCAGTTTTAAACTTCAAAGGACTTACGAAGATCATCGACTATTGCCCTTTATGGACGCATGCCCAATGGGGATGAAGATTGGATTGCGTAGTTATCATCGACATAACTATTGCCCTATATGGACGCAGGCCCCTGGGGGGATGACGAATGGATTTTGTTTTGAATCGGTAAAGATTTCAACTTTGTGAAGTGACTCTCTGACTGAACTTATCTAATTCAAAAAGTGATGTTCGTTGAACTCTGGTTTTGGATCATTACCAGAGAAAGAATAAAGTTTTGTGAATCGCGAACATTCAGGACTTTTAAAGAATTATTAACTTTTTAATAGGAACGGTGCAAAATCATCAAGGGATTTAAACGTTGATACTTTGATCTGATGTTTGAACTGTGATATTAATTCAAACTTTCGACTTGGATTAGAACATTTAGTGAAATACGGAAATTGGTTACTTTTGGATTAGTAACTTTTAAATGGACTGAATTATGCAGAATTACCAAAGGACCATACGTGCGTGGATACTTTACAGTGACAGCATAATTTAATACAAGTGATGCAGAGAGTGTAGCTGAACTTTGTGATATCAAAAAGTGACTTAAAGTAATGTCCGATGGATATATTATTTAGGACAATCACACTAACTGTGATTATTAGTTATTGTTTCCGTGGATCACATTTTTTACATGTGAATTTTTGGAATTTATTTCACTGTGTCAAAGGTAATGTACGAATAGCATGTTCATTAATATTATAATTGTGAGTATTGCCTCCAATGTTAGATTTCTATCTTAGATGTAACTCAAATTAAGGGTTATGGGTGGATTTTATCTCAATATTGTAGTATATCGTATTAGTGGATACGTATACTTGGGGTTTGGACGTTACAACTAAACCTTACGTATATTTGTTATTTCATATCAGAAATATACTTGAAAAATGATATTCGATTGTGTCCGTGTAGCCAAATAGGTAGGATATCGATGTAAAATCGAGAATTCATATACAGTCTGATGACGTTTTATGTGTGCAGGGGTATAACGTGTGATAAAGATGTAGGGATGTACGAAGAGTACGAATTGTTGTATGTTTTTGTAGACTAGGTACATTTTTGAAACGTTACGGTAAACTAGTAAAATGTATGTTAATATTTTGGTAGACATTAATTTTACGATGTTTGTTTGAACTTTGCGGATATATAGCCGTCAGGAGCTCGTAAGCGATCGATGTTAGCTATAGGCTTGTAAACATTATGTTTATTACGCAAAGAAGTTTTAGTGCCAAAACGTTTTAAAATAGTGTAGAATGTCAGGAAATAATATTTGACATTGAAGTTTAGACTCGTACATGTCGTAAGAAAAGTTTTGTTAATGCAAACGCAAAATGGTATTTTAATATGTTTTATGTTTTCACGTTAGAATAGATAGATTGCTTTTGTTACGAAAACTATTAACTATGTATGACGTTTGTGGGGACACAAACTCTTCGAAAGAAGGGGGTTGTGTAGTGAACTAGGAAATAGACAAGTTTTATATGTTATGTGTTCAAAGTTACCTAGAGTAGTTAAAGCTATACGCTATAGTCAGCCAAATCTATGCGAGTTGCTTCCCTTAGATTAGTTGTTAATTAACCCGTTTTAGGTTTACACCCTTCATTCTATATCAAGGTAAAATATAACCAAACGATAGAACCTGAAAGGCAGTCGTTATTATGTTGCACACGGTCCGTGGGACCAGTGGTCAGTGCCTAGGGCTATATATGGAAATGACGAGATAGGGGTTTAGATACGCCCATATTTCGGGGTTAAAGGTCACGATTGGTCAATTGACCACATCGTCAATTCATACATATTAATTAACCCTTAGGGGATATAAAAAGACTTGTGCGTTTTGCATAAGGAGTTCTCCAGCGCGCAGCTTTCAGTCTAAACGGACTTAGGTAGCACACCACAGTAAGACAGCCTGGCCATGGGCAATTTTTTTGTTAAGCAAATAACTCCTGTATTATGATATGTATAAAAAATGAAAAAATAAATGTACACTATAATTGGTATATCCAGTATGAAGTAGTACATACAGGCTTCACATTTATTAAAACAAAAATCAATAAATTGGTTCCGGATTTTAAATATCCGGATTTTCCGAACGTGTGTTTACACAGGAAATTTAGTTTCGCCTACAGCGCAAAATGGAAGCCCACAGAAAAGGTAAGATAGCGGAAAAACTTAATTTACAACATATGTCCAAACAAGATTAATTCTGTCTTTGGGATAGAGATATTTAATTTTAAATAGGTTTCAGAAAAAAAAAATTGTGTAGAGAATTGTGCCATTTTGGGTCAAATATCATAATATTTTGCAATTTTTGAGAATTTTTTAAGCTGTTACCATGGTATTCACAGCTCTAAAAATCACAGAAAATATCAGTTTACTTATCCTTCAGAGCTCTATTAAAATTGCAAATGTTGTACAGATTTCAAATATATATACTTTATTAGAGGTTATATGTAAGGTTAACTGGCAATGTTTACATATCTAAAGCATGTGCCATATTTTTCAGAATTTGGCATTTTTACTGTACACTGCGCTATGCTACCTTAGTGCCGTTTGGATGTACATATTTAGGATGTGAGGACTTAGTTTTGTTTAAATGTGTGTGAACTGTTAAGTGTGAATGCGCCGGCGATAGTGTGGAAGATGGATGAAACTTCATTGGATTGTATTGTACCTTCGGGATTTTCCTGTGGATTAATAAATATAAGTAAACTTTATATCCAGTGTTGAATTATGTTTATCACACCACAACCATCCCAAAAAGAACTTTCACGTCCCGTGTTCATGGAGAGCGGACGTTACACATATATATAGTTATAGTAGATAAATCCTTAATAGTACCAAACACGGGTCGCTCACAAAGATCTGCCTCTGTTCAGCTGGTACATACGTCAGCATTTTACATATATACAGTTATAGTAGATAAATCCTTAATAGTATCAAACACGGGTCGCTCACAAAGATCTGCCTCTGTTCAGCTGGTACATACGTCAGCATTTTACATATATTTAATATACGTAGCATATTACATAAGGTTTACAATATGTATCGTGGGTATCTTTAAATCGAGTCAAGTCACTGTCAGTATTCATTCTGTTGGATAATAGCTCATTTTCTTTCATTCCTATTGATCCTTTTAAAGTGCATTTTCCGTTCAGCTTACTGGAATTTGACCCAATGAATATAATTTTGAATATACCCAGTTACGTTATATTTCCCCAAAATAGCTACCAGATCTTGAATGAGTCTGATTTTCGTATGTTGAATCCCGCAATACTTGTACAGCCTGCGAACTAGTATTTCTTTTGGTAAACAGTTTGCGTTATGTCTAATAAGGCTTTTACAACAAGAATTCTTAATAGCGGCAGAACACTTCAAATCCGAAGATATTATTATACCTAGGTGCGTTTCCGCAATTTGCAGCTGAATCAGAAAAATGATAAGATGACACAGTATATCCAGTGTCAATATAATGTACAAAGATTTAAAGTGTCCCAAGTAGTTGATCCGCTATTCTAAGATTTGCTCCCATGGACGAGATTTGCCGGCCTCGTTGTTCCCATTATTGCGATTTCCGTGACAGATGTCAGAATGTCATCAATGTAAATTGATGAAGACACACGGAAATATCACCCTAGTTCTCAATTTGAGAATTGGACTTAACTAACCCAGATATGCCAGGATTCTTATGACTAATACCGGTCTCAATGACCGGCTAGGTTCCATGGAATTTTAGGAAAGTTCCTTACTATTTCCCCCTTAATTCCATGGGCTATCCCACCTGGGATTACGGTATACCTGAAATATATGTTATATTTAACGGGAAACCATTCAATTTTCTTTTTATTGCATGCATCAACTTAAAAACAAAATTAAAAACATCGAAAAATTAATAGTAAAAAAGTGCGGGAATCAGTAATGACGTCATCTCTTTGTGACGTTACTCAACGTCAACGTGACGGCGCCATTCTGCTGTTATCGGAGAATCTGTGCATGAATAGCAAACATCAAGTGAGTATTTTTAAATTTAGTCAAAAACTGGTCAGAATATTTAAAATATACAGCAAAATAACCAATTTATCTATCTCCGCTTCGATTGGAAAAATAGGCAAGTTTCAACGAGGTGAATACAAAAGTCCGCTCTGACTGGTCAAAAACGGAAAATTTATTTTTTCACTGCAAAATTGATATTTTCACTTCAAAATATATTCACTGCTCATCGCTGCAGTAAAAATAGAAGTTTTATTAGTTTCATGAATCTCTATATTTCACTAGCCTATCGGGGTGGATATTTTTGTGAGAATGGGTGCTGTATTATTATATATAATTAACCCCTAGAGTGCCACAGGGAGCGGGTGGATATTTTTGTGAGGATGAGTGCTGTGTTAAGGGAGCGGGATGGACATTTTTGTGAAGATGAGTTCTGTGTTAAGGGAGCGGGTGGATATTTTTGTGAGGATGAGTTCTGTGTTAAGGGAGCGGGGTGGATATTTTTATTTTTGTGAGGATGAGTTCTGTGTTAAGGGAGCGGGGTGGATATTTTTGTGAAGATGAGTTCTGTGTTAAGGGAGCGGGTGGATATTTTTGTGAGAATGAGTGCTGTGTTAAGGGAGCGGGGTGGATATTTTTGTGAGAATGAGTTCTGTGTTAAGGGAGAGGGGTGGATATTTTTGTGAGGATGAGTTCTATGTTAAGTGAGCGGGGTGGATATTTTTGTGAGGATGGGTGTTGTGTTAAGGGAGCGGGATGGATATTTTTGTGAGTAGGGTGCTGTGTTAAGTGAGTGAGCGGGGTGGGTATTTTTTGTGAGGATGGGCGCTGTGTTAAGGGAGCGGGTGGATATTTTTGTGAGGATGGGCGCTGTGTTAAGGGAGCGGGTGGATATTTTTGTGACGATGAGCTCTGTGTTAAGGGAGCGGGGTGGATATTGTTATGAGGATGAGCTCTGTGTTAAGGGAGCGGGTGGATATTTTTGTGTGGATGAGTGCTGTGTTAAGGGAGCGGGGTGGATATTTTTGTGTGGATGAGTTCTGTGTTAAGGGAGCGGGTGGATATTTTTGTGAGGATGGGTTCTGTGTTAAGGGAGCGGGGTGGATATTTTTGTGAGGATGGGTTCTGTGTTAAGGGAGCGGGTGGATATTTTTGTGAGGATGAGCTCTGTGTTAAAGGAGCGGGGTGGATATTTTTGTGAGGATGGGTGCTGTGTTAAGGATGCGGGGTGGATATTTTTGTGAGGATGAGTGCTGTGTTAAGGGAGCGGGGTGGGTATTTTTGTGAGGATGAGCTCTGTGTTAAGGGAGCGGGGTGGATATTGTTATGAGGATGAGTGCTGTGTTAAGGGAGCGGGGTGGATATTTTTGTGAGGATGAGTTCTGTGTTAAGGGAGCGGGTGGATATTTTTGTGAGGATGAGTTCTGTGTTAAGGGATCGGGTGGATATTTTTGTGAGGATGGGTGCTGTGTTAAGGGAGCGGGGTGGATATTTTTGTGTGGATGAGTTCTGTGTTAAGGGAGCAGGGTGGATATTTTTGTGAGGATGGGTTCTGTGTTAAGGGAGCGGGGTGGATATTGTTATGAGGATGAGCTCTGTGTTAAGGGAGCGGGTGGATATTTTTGTGAGGATGAGCTCTGTGTTTAGGGAGCGGGGTGGATATTTTTGTGAGGATGGGTGCTGTGTTAAGGATGCGGGGTGGATATTTTTGTGAGGATGAGTGCTGTGTTAAGGGAGCGGGGTGGGTATTTTTGTGAGGATGAGCTCTGTGTTAAGGGAGCGGGGTGGATATTGTTATGAGGATGAGTGCTGTGTTAAGGGAGCGGGGTGGATATTTTTGTGAGGATGAGTTCTGTGTTAAGGGAGCGGGTGGATATTTTTGTGAGGATGAGTTCTGTGTTAAGGGATCGGGTGGATATTTTTGTGAGGATGGGTGCTGTGTTAAGGGAGCGGGGTGGACATTTTTGTTAGGATGGGTGCTGTGTTAAGGATGCGGGGTGGATATTTTTGTGAGGATGAGTGCTGTGTTAAGGGAGCGGGGTGGATATTTTTGTGAGGATGGGTGCTGTGTTAAGGATGCGGGGTGGATATTTTTGTGTGGATGAGAGCTGTGTTAAGGGAGCGGGGTGGGTATTTTTGTGAGGATGAGTGCTGTGTTAAGGGAGCGGGGTGGATATTTTTGTGAGGATGGGTGCTGTGTTAAGGATGCGGGGTGGATATTTTTGTGTGGATGAGAGCTGTGTTAAGGGAGCGGGGTGGGTATTTTTGTGAGGATGAGCTCTGTGTTAAGGGAGCGGGGTGGATATTGTTATGAGGATGAGTTCTGTGTTAAGGGAGCGGGGTGGATATTGTTATGAGGATGGGTGCTGTGTTAAGGGAGCGGGTGGATATTTTTGTGAGGATGGGTGCTGTATTATTATATATAATTAAGGATGCGGGGTGGATATTTTTTTGAGGATGAGTGCTGTGTTAAGGGAGCGGGGTGGATATTTTTGTGAGGATGAGTGCTGTGTTAAGGGAGCGGGGTGGATATTTTTGTGAGGATGAGTACTGTGTAAAGGGAGCGGGTGGATATTTTTGTGAGGATGAGTTCTGTGTTAAGGGATCGGGTGGATATTTTTGTGAGGATGGGTGCTGTGTTAAGGGAGCGGGGTGGATATTTTTGTTAGGATGGGTGCTGTGTTAAGGATGCGGGGTGGATATTTTTGTGAGGATGAGTTCTGTGTTAAGGGAGCGGGTGGATATTTTTGTGAGGATGGGTGCTGTGTTAAGGGAGCGGGGTGGATATTTTTGTGAGGATGGGTGCTGTGTTAAGGATGCGGGGTGGATATTTTTGTGAAGATGAGTTCTGTGTTAAGGGAGCGGGTGGATATTTTTGTGAGGATGAGTTCTGTGTTAAGGGAGCGGGGTGGATATTTTTATTTTTGTGAGGATGAGTTCTGTGTTAAGGGAGCGGGGTGGATATTTTTGTGAAGATGAGTTCTGTGTTAAGGGAGCGGGTGGATATTTTTGTGAGAATGAGTGCTGTGTTAAGGGAGCGGGGTGGATATTTTTGTGAGAATGAGTTCTGTGTTAAGGGAGAGGGGTGGATATTTTTGTGAGGATGAGTTCTATGTTAAGTGAGCGGGGTGGATATTTTTGTGAGGATGGGTGTTGTGTTAAGGGAGCGGGATGGATATTTTTGTGAGTATGGGTTCTGTGTTAAGGGAGCGGGTGGATATTTTTGTGAGGATGAGTTCTATGTTAAGTGAGCGGGGTGGATATTTTTGTGAGGATGGGTGTTGTGTTAAGGGAGCGGGTGGATATTTTTGTGAGTATGGGTTCTGTGTTAAGGGAGCGGGTGGATATTTTTGTGAGGATGGGTTCTGTGTTAAGGGAGCGGGTGGATATTTTTGTGAGGATGAGCTCTGTGTTAAAGGAGCGGGGTGGATATTTTTGTGAGGATGGGTGCTGTGTTAAGGGAGCGGGGTGGATATTTTTGTGAGGATGGGCGCTGTGTTAAGGGAGCGGGTGGATATTTTTGTGACGATGAGCTCTGTGTTAAGGGAGCGGGGTGGATATTGTTATGAGGATGAGCTCTGTGTTAAGGGAGCGGGTGGATATTTTTGTGTGGATGAGTGCTGTGTTAAGGGAGCGGGGTGGATATTTTTGTGTGGATGAGTTCTGTGTTAAGGGAGCGGGGTGGATATTTTTGTGAGGATGGGTTCTGTGTTAAGGGAGCGGGTGGATATTTTTGTGAGGATGGGTTCTGTGTTAAGGGAGCGGGTGGATATTTTTGTGAGGATGAGCTCTGTGTTAAAGGAGCGGGGTGGATATTTTTGTGAGGATGGGTGCTGTGTTAAGGATGCGGGGTGGATATTTTTGTGAGGATGGGTGCTGTATTATTATATATAATTAAGGATGCGGGGTGGATATTTTTTTGAGGATGAGTGCTGTGTTAAGGGAGCGGGGTGGATATTTTTGTGAGGATGAGTGCTGTGTTAAGGGAGCGGGGTGGATATTTTTGTGAGGATGAGTACTGTGTAAAGGGAGCGGGTGGATATTTTTGTGAGGATGAGTTCTGTGTTAAGGGATCGGGTGGATATTTTTGTGAGGATGGGTGCTGTGTTAAGGGAGCGGGGTGGATATTTTTGTTAGGATGGGTGCTGTGTTAAGGATGCGGGGTGGATATTTTTGTGAGGATGAGTTCTGTGTTAAGGGAGCGGGATGAATATTTTTGTGAGGATGAGTTCTGTGTTAAGGGAGCGGGATGAATATTTTTGCGAGGATGAGTTCTGTGTTAAGGGAGCGGGGTGGATATTTTTGTGAGAATGAGTGCTATGTTAAGGGAGCGGGGTGGATATTTTTGTTAGGATGGTTGCTGTGTTAAGGGAGCGGGTGGATATTTTTGTGAGGATGGGTGCTGTGTTAAGGGAGCGGGGTGGATATTTTTGTGTGGATGAGTGGTGTGTTAAGGGGGCGGGGTGGATATTTTTGTGAGGATTAGTTCTGTGTTAAGGGGGCGGGGTGGATATTTTTGTGAGGATGAGTTCTGTGGGGAGCGGGTGGATATTTTTGTGAGGATTAGTTCTGTGTTAAGGGGGCGGGGTGGATATTTTTGTGAGGATGGGTGCTGTGTTAAGGGAGCGGGGTGGATATTTTTGTGTGGATGAGTGGTGTGTTAAGGGGGCGGGGTGGATATTTTTGTGAGGATGGGTGCTGTGTTAAGGAAGCGGGTGGGTATTTTTGTGAGGATTAGTTCTGTGTTAAGGGAGCGGGGTGGATATTTGTGTGTGGATGAGTTCTGTGGGGAGCGGGTGGATATTTTTGTGTAGATGAGTTCTGTGGGGAGCGGGTGGATATTTTTGTGTGGATGAGTGCTGTGTTAAGGGGGCGGGTGGATATTTTTGTGAGGATGAGTTCTGTGTTAAGGGAGCGGGTGGATATTTTTGTGAGGATGAGTTCTGTGTTAAGGGAGCGGGTGGATATTTTTGTGAGGATGAGTTCTGGGTTATTCGTATAAGAGCATTGTATTGTTGAGCTATGTTTCGGGTCCTATAATGATGTCTGGTTTATGTGAAAGGATTTTGTGATCGAGGTCAGATTTTTTGTAGGCAGTAAATGGCAACGTTATGGTTTGATGAATGTTTTGTTTCCAATATCTGTTTTGTTTTATGGATGAAGAGGTTGCTGAGGATGGGACTGGGCTGGTGGGGATATCTTGTTGTGACTGACCTGCGTTGTACAGCTGCGAAAATCTGTTTGATGAGTCAATGCTAGTGTTATCAGATAACTTTGTTGACATGGTTGGTTGCCGACAGTTTAGACATCTCACTATGATCATGGTATTATAGGATAACTTGTTCGTTAAATTTGAGGTATTATCCTTTCTCATCTTACTACACAACTTTCTTCGTCCTAATGTCTCTCGTGAAAATGCCTCATTTTTATCCTTTAGTTGAGCGTTCACCCCTGACAGGGCATACATGTAGATATTTTTTAAAGCATAAACATTCATTTTTGTAACCTAGATGATAAGATCCGTTAACGTTTAGATAGAGACTCCCTAATGTAGCAATTGAGAAAATTGATAAAAGATGAACATGTTAACGTTACATTACGTGCTATTTTTAAAATAAATATATTTTACAAGATAACGGTTACATTTATTGAATTGCTCAACTTCCCAATATGATTTCCGTAATGTATGTATTGATTAAGATTTCAACATGTTTTCCTATGCAACAAGATATCCAATGCCACTCTCCAAGAAACTATCCTAATTAATTTACTCAATGACGATGTAGTCAATGGAACCGATAGATCAACATATTGATACATTCATTTTTTTGCCCTTCATGTTTATAGGGGTGTAGTTGCCAATGGAGTATGTCTGAATAAATCATTATCAAATATTTCTTATGAACTAAATATTAACTAAGAATAATGAGAAGAATATCACTATAAGGGGTGTGGGGGTGTCATAAATATGGACGGTACTGCAAAACAGTTTGAAGCAAGGGGCAGTTTATCGGGTACTTTTACGTGTTGTTGTGGAGAATGAAATTAATGATGCAAACAAATCAATAGTACTGTGGATCAATGATTTCGACAACCCGCCTGGAAATAATACTAAGGTCGAGGTCTACATCATGAGATACCTCAACCGCCGTACACGTCTCTACTTTCACTTTAGCATATATATACATGTGTGATCGATGACCGCAAACCTCATTTCATTTCATTTCAAAATATTTTATTCAATCAAACATTTGAATTAATTTACATACAATATATCATAATAGAGACAGAGTCTAGATATAAAAAATGGATTGGACAACAGGCTAAGCCTATACAGGTCCTTTCCGCAAACCTCATCGCCCCACATATCGCCTCAACTATAAATATATAGTGACCGGATGTTTTATGAATTATATTCTTGTGTCAAAGCAACTCTCCATCCTCTATTTGATCCCTGCTTTTTTAGGTAACTCTAGTGAGTACAGTTTAGTCGTTACTAGTCAAACCACATGTACAAACGGTGACAGATACTATTGTATGTATTTAACACACACATGTATGATTTAGATAATATTTTAATATAGGAGATTTTCCCAATTTTCAATGGATTCTGAAGATCGATTGACATTCGCTACCGTAGGAGTGGGGCCGCGGTGGCCGATTGGTTATGGTGTTCCGATTGGTTATGGTGTCCCGACACTTTATCACTAGCCCTCCATCTCTGGGTTGCGAGTTCGAAACAACCGTAGGCCGGTGGTCTTTCTCCGGGTACTCCGGCTTTCCTCCACCTCCAAAACCTGGCACGTCCTTAAATGACCCTGGCTGTTAATTGGACGTTAAAGAAAAACAAACCAAACCAATCGCTACCGTACGATCAAAACTATGAAGAAAGGCCAGCTGGAGCCCGAAGAACTGACATGAAGTTAGTAAAATAATTTCTTCTCAAATTTATTTATTTTACAAGATTGTTATGGGATCATGTATTCTGGAATACACACAAGGCTTTCTATCTCTTACACTATAGTCTCCATTATATGAGATTGTGAAGGTGAACGGGTGAGTTATTGCATAAAGATTTTTTTTTGTAGTTATTGAAAGTATCTTTCCCTCTCAACAGTTTCTCAGTTGTATCATCAGAATTGCAATATTAGAATTTTGACTACTTTGACCTTCCACACCGACAGACATAACAACACTGTAAGGTCAGTATAATAATATATAAATTCTACGTTTCAGAGAAATCCGTCTAAAATATAGGAGGGAATCTCCAGACAAAAATCAAAAACCGAAATAAACAAAGTTCAATTACTTTGGCAAAACCAGTTGAATTTTAATTCTTTTCAGAGAGACACGGCTTCATATCAGGATCATAATGTCTTCCAACTTTCAAAGAGATCTGTAAAGATTGCCGGACAATACCAAATACTGAAAAAAAGGACAATCACTTTTGCAAAAAATATTTGAATCAAAATTCTTTTCAAGCAAACACAACTTCATAAAAAAACCTGCCAAGTTTCAAAGAAATCGGTCGAAAAATGTAGCAGGACATTTCCGGATAAAATGAATTCTTAAATTAACAAAGGGCAATGACTTTTGTAAACATTGCCGAATCGGAATTCTTTTCAAAGAAACACAACTCCATATAACGACCATAAAGTATAGCAAGTTTGAGAGAGACCGGTCGAAAAATACAGGAGACGGACGAAACGCCATACCATAATACAATATGATTAAAATCAGCTGTTACATGGCCTATGTACTACGTCAGGCGTAGTGCATAGTAAACGTAGCCATGTAACTGTACCATAATACTGCCGACACATTCGATGGGTGTATAAAACGTTAATTACATGTTTTTGAACAGTAACATTATTTAGATTAATTAGAAACATAACTTCAGGTCAAGGTAAACTTCGAGAACTGCATTCCATTATTAGTGTCTACCACCTGAGATCTCGATCCTACAGCTGTTCGTCTGGACTCTAAGTGCATGAAGTTCCTAAAGTTCCAATATCTGAGAGGCAACTGCAGATCCTCAAAATAAGTCGAAAGAAGTATCAAAATCTATCCATAGGAAGGAACAACATTCTCGATTCTGGAAGGTGCCGTCTTTAGTCGCCTCATTAAAGGTTATATATTGTAAATGCAGGAGAAAAAACATTCGTCTCTAACATGTTGGGTTGACTTTAGCTCCAGTATCACATGGTACAGTAAAACTGGGCATGTCAAATAAATACGTAAAAAAAGTTACACACGTAACACAACGCTTTGCTATTTTACAAAAACTTGCATCATTTTGTTAAAATGTAGCGTTCTACTAGGAAACACGAGACGCTGTCT
The DNA here is from genome assembly GCF_902652985.1 of Pecten maximus. NCBI lineage: Eukaryota > Metazoa > Mollusca > Bivalvia > Pectinida > Pectinidae > Pecten > Pecten maximus. The sequence goes on from NW_022979158.1 coordinate 82,341, forward strand.
ATATAAGTCCGGGCTGGAAGCCGACTACGGCAGGGAGAACTCAAACACAACTTTAAAGTTCACACGATTTTATTAACATAGCTCTATGACGTCAGAATACCAACAAATTGTCATCTGGAACACCACTCTCTCGGCATCTACTATAATGTCTCACATTATTTCCATAAGTATATCTCCAATGGTTAAGTGTGAGAAAATGCACAAAGGGAATAAAGAGGCGTGAAGTAAATCCCCTAGTTAAATCGCTCTCTTGTTCTTTTCACTTTCACCCTACACGTACCACTATCATACTGCACTCTCATTGGCTAGCATCCGCTCCTCCGACCTACATTTTGGCTCCTCACTAACTGAACGGTTAATATCGGCTCCTCCCAACTACGATAGTTACAACTGACTCCCCACTCTCTCTGATTGGCTACACATTAGTTATATTTAGGATCTGTTAATATATGATTCACGCAGCACTCAAATACACAGCTCCCATCTACTAAATCTGTAAACAATTCCTTATATGGAATAACACGAAGTCTGCTACTATAATAAACAATGACACATATGAACTCTAATATTTCTATTCAATTGAGAATAATGTAAAAGTGAAATATATTTCCACGCTACAAAAATAGCAAAGAAAGTTAAGAAACTAATTATGAAGTTATAACATACGTACATTTTACATAAGAACGTTTTCAAAGATACACGCGCTATCCCTTAGGACGAAGTAGAATGTCATGATCGCACGTTAATGTTGTTGGTAGATTTCATTGGCAACATTTAAACATGCTTTTTACGATAACTTTGTACTTTTTACTGCGCATGACATAGATTACTGAATTTATTATTGAATTCATCAATTCCAGGTATTTCCCAATCCCAGTATTCAAGTCAAACATCAGAAATACTCCAGCAGACGACGAATTATTTTGTAAGAATATCGGGACAAATATTTTCCCGGGCAGATTGAGGAGGACAAAAATGGCAGCTATGGATACCAGCGTGACTGTTATTTTTTTCTGTGCAGCTGACATTCCAGTGGACGGAGGTGTGAGGCGCTGTGATCTGTTGGGTGACATTCCAGTGGACGGAGGAGTGAGGCGCTGTGACCTGTTGGGTGACATTCCAGTGGACGGAGGTGTGAGGCGCTGTGACCTGTTGGGTGACATTCCAGTGGACGGAGGTGTGAGGCGCTGTGATCTGTTGGGTGACATTCCAGTGGACGAAGGTGTGAGGCGCTGTGATCTGTTGGGTGACATTCCAGTGGACGGAGGTGTGAGGCGCTGTGACCTGTTGGGTGACATTCCAGTGGACGGAGGTGTGAGGCGCTGTGACCTGTTGGGTGACATTCCAGTGGACGGAGGTGTGAGGCGCTGTGATCTGTTGGGTGACATTCCAGTGGACGGAGGAGTGAGGCGCTGTGATGTGTTGGGTGACATTCCAGTGGACGGAGGTGTGAGGCGCTGTGACCTGTTGGGTGACATTCCAGTGGACGGAGGAGTGAGGCGCTGTGATCTGTTGGGTGACATTCCAGTGGACGGAGGAGTGAGGCGCTGTGATCTGTTGGGTGACATTCCAGTGGACGGAGGTGTGAGGCGCTGTGACCTGTTGGGTGACATTCCAGTGGACGGAGGTGTGAGGCGCTGTGATCTGTTGGGTGACATTCCAGTGGACGGAGGAGTGAGGCGCTGTGATGTGTTGGGTGACATTCCAGTGGACGGAGGTGTGAGGCGCTGTGACCTGTTGGGTGACATTCCAGTGGACGGAGGAGTGAGGCGCTGTGATCTGTTGGGTGACATTCCAGTGGACGGAGGAGTGAGGCGCTGTGACCTGTTGGGTGACATTCCAGTGGACGGAGGTGTGAGGCGCTGTGACCTGTTGGGTGACATTCCAGTGGACGGAGGAGTGAGGCGCTGTGATGTGTTGGGTGACATTCCAGTGGACGGAGGTGTGAGGCCCTGTGATCTGTTGGGTGAGTATCTAGTCTCCGGATTGGTTTTCTGAATGGTGATACTTTCTTTGTCGTTTCCCGAAACATCTGTACATATGGTCGGAGTCGTACGGGAGTTATCACTAGCGGAAGGTAGGATGCAAACTTGGGTTGTCCTGGCCACAGACAGATGCTGTTTACGGAATAGTTTCTGGCCAGAGGTACACGGGCCCAGGATTGTGTCGTTGCAAACTGTATGCTGTAATGTTTTTGAAACTGTTTTAATTTCAGACAGTTGTTCACTTGGCTTGGAAGTTCCAGATGCCGTCCCTGAATTTGTTGAACGTGTGACAATGTTAGTTTGCATTCTGCTATTATTGTTTTTACCGATTGATTTTCTGTTATTTCCCTCGGAAGATATCTTTTTGTTATGTTTTCGTAGTCCTGATATTGTTACAAGATTCAGGACAAAAACAAGAATGATTGGAACTGTGCCAAATATGTTCTGACATACAATATTATAAAGGAACAAAATGTTTCGGTTTTCGGATGCAATCGCAGTCGTCTTCACAACGAAGGCCGACGATGTTGTGTCGTTATGGTTGACTGTACCACTCAGCTGAAACAATCTCGGGATAGCCGATGTAGTTATCAAGATAACAGCACCGAATATCATCGTAATCACTCGTCGTTTTGACCAGATAGTCTTAAACTTAGCAGGATTAAAGACAGCAATTGTTCTTTCAATAGAAAGCATTGCGGTCAACGTTTTTGAAATCAAAGGTGGTACACTAAACAGAAAGTAATAAAACGTTGTCATCATGATAGGAAACAGAATCTCGCCCATTGAACGGTCAAAGAATATCACAATTCGTGTGAGAGCTCCTACAAGGGAGAACACTCCATGTAGACAATCCGATATGGTCAGCACAAAGAAAGTGGTGTCCGTAGTATCCCAAGTACCGCGAGTCCGGATCGCCGCTATCAATATAGTATTAGTCACTACGCTTACAATAGCCGTGACTGGTACCAGTATCACAGACAGAATTGTCCACTCTAGTGTGTGGTCTGTCGTCATTTTATTTTTGTGAGAATGGGATTTACCGTGTTGTAGAGGTATATATAGGCATACATAATCACGACATGGCGGCTTTTCTGATAGCTAAATAAATTAAAAGATATACCGTTATTATTGTTAATTAAATATTGACTATAGGATCAAAGACAGGTAGCGTGCATTATATCAGAAAGCTAATGATATGGGATCCTGTTACTTATCACACAGGATGTTTTACATACCGACAACTTAACGTCTCGTTGTAGCGGGATTATCGCGTTTTTTTTCAAGCTGGTTTTCGAGGATCAATCTTTCTCTTTGATCGACCCGAGAACAATCTAATTCTGTGGTCCGGATTAATGTCACTTGTTTCTCGATGTTTGTATGCAGGTTTCTGTCAGGGATATTCTAATCTATAAACTAGGAAGTTGACACCAGTGTTTTAGCACTAACATTGCCCTGGCTGTTGTAAGGACGTCCCCCCCCCCCCCCCCCCCCCCCCAAAAAAAAACCCCCAGAATTACAGGTCATGCAATTGAAAATAGACGATACCTGCAATATGTGCCGACCTGCAGGATTTTCTTTGTCCTTAACCAGCTGATCTTGATGACGTAAGGACTGTACCTGTTGCCCCATCCCAGGATATTTGGGATATTCACTTTTCTATTCTTCCTGAACAGATTTTTTTCCCTATTTTTCTCCCTTGCCTTCGGTTCAGCTTTCGCTCCTTCGAGGACGGTTTATGGCACTACTACCCGGTTAACCAGCTTACTCAAGATACACTTTCCACAAGGTCAAAT